>NC_057861.1:664385231-664600231 GCF_019393635.1 Dromiciops gliroides | reverse complement strand
TCCCTTTTATCCCATTTTCAGCTCCTGGTCACCACATGCTAGAGATTCAAAGTGTTTTACTGGGCCATAGTAAGGCTTAAGATAGAAATATGGGTTTAGATTATTTGTAATTGTTCTTATTTTAGAAGTCTAGTATCTGGGTTAGATTAGCTTCTTGTATTTTAAAGAGGAACACTGAAGTATGGAACCAGGACCAGAGATTGGAAAAATAGCTTATTGAATATGGTGAGAAAAAAGCCTTTACTGATCTTTTTTCATGTGCCTCATCATACTATGTCAGTGAGCCTCACTTTCTTTTTCCCCCCCTTTTTTAGGGGGGGGGACGATCAGGGTTAAGTGACTTGCCCAGGGTCACACAGCTAGTAAGTGTCAAGTGTCTGAGGCTGGATTTGAACTCGGGTCCTCCTGAATCCAGGGCCGGTGCTTTATCCAGAGCCTCACTTTTCAAAGGCTCTGTCAGTGGGACTGAATCTCTCTCGTTTTTGACCAAGTTGGAAAAGCTTCAAGGGTGGGTCTGGCTGAAGGTTAAGGACCAACCTAGTTAATGGCAGGAGGATGAACCACTAAAGTTGGTCACTAGGTGACTGATATTTTTGGCTAGAGGAGCTTATAAAATTGTCTGCTTGGGGGCAGCTAGGTGGCGCAGTGGATAGAGCACTGGCCCTGGAGTCAGGAGGACCTGAGTTCAAATCCAGCCTCAGACACTTAACACTTACTAGCTGTGTGACGCTGGGCACGTCACTTAACCCCAACTGCCTCACACCCCCAAAAAAATAAAAAAAAAATTGTCTGCTTGGAGGTGGAGGCAGTTAAGAACTGCATTGCTGGGATCATAATACTACAATGATGCAAACACTGATCTCTGAAGGATTAAAGGATGAATGACTTGAATAAGTGTTAATTCTCTTAGGCATTTCTACTTCAGTCTACATAAATGGGAGAGAACATGGAAGAACCAGTCATTGCTTCTGGGAATAGTTTATGAGGTTAATATTTTTACTACTTATTGTTTTTATGGATAACACCAACAGAATGTATTCAAAGGAAGAGGCAATTTAATCCTTTTAGCTAGTTTCCCTCCCTCAATCCCCTACAGATTGATTTAAGAATATCAACAGGAGAGTGAAACATTTAAAATTCTACTTAAGAAAGATCATCTCAGAGACATTTGTAATAGGGGAAAGTATGATTATGAGTACAACACGTAACAAATAATTTATTTTTCCCAGTAAAAATGTAAGCCCTAACAGCTTTCCTGTCAGGGGTTGAAAGGCCAAGTATGGTCAATGAAGGAAAGCTATTTTAAGTTATTTGGCTTAAAAATCATTTTTAACTTCAAGCCAACATCTATTTTAATGCATATCAGGTTTATGTAGCCTTTATTTGTTTCCCTTCTTCACACCAGTCTATAAATTAAGTTGATAACTCCTGTGCTATATAGGGCTGGGGCATTTTCCAGTTTTAAAAATTGACCAGCAGTTTTGGGAAAAGAAATGTAGCTTTGAAAGCTCAGAGTTTGGCTTCTTATCATGCAGCAGGAATAGTCTCAATTGTTAAGTGACAAGAATAGCAGGCTATTAAAATTCATGGTTAGGTTTTTTTTCCCCCACTCATGGAATAGAGTACTAATTGACCACCAGATAAACTAGAAGGAAAATGGGGGAAATTATGGAGGAAAATAGATTTAGAGCTGAAAGGAACCTCAGAAAATATCTAGCTCTTTTCTCTCATTTAGCAGATGAGAAAACCGAGGCTCTGAGGGTTTAAGTGACTTCTACAAGAACATGTGTAAGTAGTGGGACTTAAGATCGGACCCCACATCTTTTCTGTTTCTAAATATAATACTCCTTTTACTATACAACTGTAAGACTCAAAAAATATCATCTTCTGAAATGCATTTTGTGGGAAATAGTTAACTAAATTCATTGACTCCCCATATAACAAACTAGAGGAAATCCTTCATTTAAGCATTACTATTCTGTGCACCAGGTATTCCTTAAGTCTAGAAATCATTAGGACTTTGGTTCTGATAACTCCATTTAATGAGAGTTAAAAAAAAATCTCCCCTAATGTGTTTCTTGAGACTTAAGGAAGAAGGAATTGCTAGAAAGGAAGAGATCATTATATACCACACTGCTTTAGAGATGATGTACAATGAAGGGGTTTATGCCCCTTTAGGACAGTATTGTGCCATAAATTTCCTGCTTAACTGTTAATAAGCATGTTAATCACTGGATGATAAGATCGTAGATTTAGAGTTTGAAAGACTCAATGCCTTCATTTAACAAATGAGGAGACTGAGTCTTGGAAAGGCTGGATGTCTTACTCAGGGACATGCAGGTAGGAAGTATTAGAGTCAGGTCTTCTATCTCCAAATTGTAGGAGTTAAAATTAGCCTCAGGCTCCACAAGCGGAGCTTCCCATCCTCCTCTGCTTCAGCTGGGGGAGGAGGGGGGGTGGCTCTGAGCCGGGCTAAACTGTGAGGAGGAAAACCCTGAACCACAGGTGTGGCACTGCAGAAAGGCCCATGAAAATCCTCACGGAAGCTGGTGTTTGCTTTGTCCAGCCCCAGCTGCTGCTCAGGAAGCATGTGGCTAGGCCAGCCTTGGGGGCGTCCAGCCCCGAGTTTCACCTGAGGGAGAAGGCTAGAGGGAGGTCGGTGAGAAAGGGGTGATAGAGTCACTGAGGGGGAGGACTGACAGAACAGACAGACAGAGAAAGAATGGTATGGAGAAAAGGTTTTGGGTTTTTTTTTTAGTGAGTTAGACTGAGATGGAGATGGAGAAAAAGCTAAGAGTGAGGATAGAGAAGAGAGAAGACGCAGAGGGATTGACAAAGTGAAAGGGGCTTGGAGTTAGAAGAAAGGAGACTGAGGCTATGTAAAAAGAGAGGGGCTGATGGAGAGGGTATGTGGCGGGGTAGGGGGGAGACTGTACATGAGGGAGAAAGGGAGAGAGGCCACAGAGGCCAGCATACCCTAAGGCAAGAGGCTGCAAAGGCCCTTATATTAAAAGCAGACTGGTTGTATAATTTGCATTTCTTAACCCTTATCTTTTACATTGATTTTTATAAATAAATTCTGCTTTGATTATTTAATTAAGAGGCTTCTTAATCCTTTGCTTATCAATTTGGGAGCGGTGTGGAGAAATTTTTTTAAAGGGCCCATACTAAATTAATAGCAGTCAGATAGCTAGCCAGTTAAAAGTCCCCAGATTAGTCCTCCAGTTAGATTAGGCACCGCCCCCCCCCCCAGTCAGATTAGGCCTTAAATTAGCTAAAATATTTTTGGGTTTGAATAGTGACCATGAAGGAATTTACGGTCCAATTATGATTTTTCTAAAGTTATAATTTTTCACATAATCATAATTTTTCATATAGATATAGTTAAATTTTTTTTTTTTTTTTACAAAATCCAGCACTCTAAGTGCTGAGAGAAATAGTGCAGATATGATTATTCTCTTTTTGTGGAACAGTGAAAACTGAGACACAGTTGTTAAGTGGGGTGTACAGGGCTGCATAGCTAAGAAATTTCACAGAACTAGAACTGCCTCTATGAGCAGCTAGGATGGAGGGCTGCAGTACAAACAGGGTCAGGGATGACATAGAGGAAGTGCAGACAAAATGAAATTGCTTTAGCTTTCCTTGCTATGCAAAAAAACTACCCCCTCCCCTCTTATTGCCAGCTCTTTCATCTCCACCCCACAACTCTAGCCCCATGCCCATGTTCTAATGCATAGCTCTCCATCTTATTTCCTGTGCTCTCTGGAACTCTGGCTCTCTGTAATGAATAGGGTTCCTTGATTTTTAGACATCTTACATTTTCCAGTGGCTTTCCCTGGATAGCACTGCATCAAGTCCTTCCTTTCTAGTATGAGTTTACACCTTGGCTCATACCCCCTGACTCATTAGTGCTGGAGATGGAATTGGAATATAACCTGTTTCTCGTGGGGTCTTTTACACTCTCCCCCACTGCCATCACTCAGCAATCATTCTCCTTTTGATACTCAGTCTATCCAAATTTATTACCCATTTTGGATTCTGGTGGTTGTTACTGACTGACCTCAAGAGCATTCTCCTTCCTTTCTCAATCACTTCAGTTCCTGACTCATGATCTCCCTCCCCATGCTAGCTTCTGCCCTCCTAGTAGGAAAAATCAACATATGTGTTGATCTTTCCTTAGTTATACCAACCTCTCTGTGTCTTAGTGTGACCTGGCTCCACTCCACCTCAGCGACACACAGAAAAGCTCAGACTCTTGACCTTGTCACCATCTACAAATGCTTCACTTTTATGATCAAGAACTCTGAAATTCTTGTATCTGGCCACCATTTCCTGTGGTTTTATCCTCCCTCTCTCTTACTCCCCGCTCCCCCAAAACCTAATCTTTGTTCACATTTTGACCTGAAATCTCTCTCTCTCCATTAATATTTTGCCAGGCCGCTGCCCATATTATGCTTATGCTGTCCTCCTTGCAAAATCTTGACCCTTTAGTGAACCCATTAAATTTTACACTATCCTCTATTTTTAATCTCTTGCTCTCTTGTCCTTTCTTGTCACAGTTAAAATTCCATCTTCTACAAGAAGCATTTCCTGAATCCTTAGGACTAATGCCTTACCTCTATTGATTATTTCTAATTTATCCTATATATAATTTGATTGCACATAGTTGTTTTCATGTGTCTTCTGACTTTCTTTGTATCTCCAATGTTTAGTAGAGTCATTGGCATAAAGTAGGCACTTCATGCTTGACGCTTATTGACTCACCTTGCCAAACATGAGCCCTGCCAGCATTTTTCCCACCAACCATTTCCTATGGCTCTCACAGACTGTTGAATGAAGATGGAGGGAAGTCCCAGAACCATGTTATCTAATCTCAACTATGCCCTCACTGTAGCAAAGCCATGCTTCTACTTTTCTTTAATTGATTTTTTAAATGATTAATAAGCATTAATGAAATACTTCATATATGCCATGCACTATGATAGGAACTTTGGGATACAAATATAGTAAATGAAACAATTTCTATTTGAAAGCTTATTCTTTTATTCCACTTGCCAAAATAGCTGCTCCAAACTTTCTCTTCTTTCTTTGAACCTCATACGACACACTGTTGCTTCAGCTGACATTCTCCCCTCAATCTTTACCCCTCCCCCTCAGAATCATATTTGCCTAAAATTCCTTCTTTTCTCCTTTTTACCATCTGGCAACTTTTGATCCTCATCTCATAATCCCTTCAGATCATTCCCCGTCATTTTCACTCTTATTCCTATGTCTGATGAAAATTTGGATCTTCTTGATAAGACCAAATCCTTGACATGTACCCCCTATCCCATTCCCTTTTGTCTTCTCAAACAAATTGCCCATACTCACTATTCTTCATATTCTCTCTTATCCTCAATGTTATTCTACAAATACTTTCCAAGTCTCTCCTTAAAAATCTTAGTGCAGATTTAGTGCTGTCATCATCTCTGTTCTCCTATATTTCTCTTCTCTTTCTGAACCAGATTCCTTGAAAAAGTCAGGCTTCATTTCCTTTCTCTCATTTTTTTTTTTTGGCTGGGCAATGAGGGTTAAGTGACTTGCCCAGGGCCACACAGCTAGTAAGTGTCAAGTGTCTGAGGCCGGATTTGAACTCAGGTCCTCCTGACTCCAGGGCCGGTACTCTATTCACTGTGTCACCTAGCTTCCCCCTCTCTCACTTTTTAAAAACTCCTGTAATATGACTTTCAACGTTATACTCGGCTGAAGCTTTTCTCCAAATTTATTGTACCAATGATATCTTAATTGTCAAATCTTTTTTTTTTTCTTTTTCTCTTTTTTTTCCTTTTTTTTGGTGAGGCAATTGGGGTTAAGTGACTTGCCCAGGGTCACACAGCTAGTAAGTATTAAGTATCTGAGGCCAGATTTGAACTCAGGTCCTCCTGACTCCAGGGCCAGTGCTCTATCCATTGTGCCCCCTAGCTGCCCCTCAATTACCAAATCTAATTATCTTTCCATAATCCTGATTTCTTCTTGACCTCTTGACAACTTTGATCCCATTGATCATTTCCTGAATGTTCTTTCTTCTCTGTGTTTCATGACAATACTCTTTCCTGGTTCTCTTCTTTTCAATCTGGTTACTCCTTGATTTCCTTTGTTGATTCATCATCATTTATGTCATGCTCACTAAATGTGGATGTACCCCATGTCTCTTTCTTGGGTTCTCTTTTTTACTCAAAGACCTCATGAGCTTTCATGGGACCAATTACCATATGTATGAGATAACTCCCATATATGTATATGTAGACCTTGTCTATCTCCTAGCCTCTAGTCCCACATTATAAACTGCCTGCCCACTGAACATTTTGAACCAGATGTCCCATAGGTATCCCAATCTCAACAAATCTAAAAGACAATTCATTATCCTTCCCTTCAAATCAGTTCCCTTTCCTGAAGTTTTTATTGTTGTTGAGGACAACATAATCCTTCCAGTCAGTGAGGTTCACAGCCTTGATAAAATGCTTGATTTCTCTCTCTCACACACTTTCATCACATATCCAATCAGCTGTCAGATCCTGTCATTTCTTTCCCCACAACAGTTCTTGGATGTGCTTCCTCCTTTCTGTTCACACAGGTACCACGCTACTTTGGGTTTTCATTGACTTTCTTCTGGATATTATAGCAGCCTCCTATTTGGTTTATATACCTCAAGATTTTCTCTGCACTTTAAGAAAATTCCTTTGGCATCTGTGTAAAGCAGAGGCATCAAACACAGAGCCTGCAGGCTACATGTGGATCACAATGCTCCCATGCATGGCCTGAACCAGATTAAAATGTCATTCCTATTTGATTTTAAGGTGTTGGTATGTGTGTATACATATACATGAATGTGTGTGGTATTCTGAGTTTTCTATGCATGGTTTAATTTTCTCTCTCCCCCTTCCCCTTCTTCTCCCCTTATTTCCATTTCATTCTTATACCACTGGTATAGAGGGTGATCCTTCCTGCACTCAGGATGAACCAGGATGGTACATCTTTATGGCTACCAAAGTGATTTTTCTAAAGTGCAAGTCTGATCCCTTCCCGACTTAGTAAACTCCAGTAGCTTTTTACTATTTCTAGGATTAAATAGGATTCTCTGCCATTTAAAACTCTTTACAACTTTATGCATTCCATTCTTTCTATACTATCCCCCCCCCCAATACCCAATGCACTCTACAACCCAGGGATATTGGCATACTATCCTCATGTACATAGTGCACTACATTTGCCATTAGCTTAATATAATACTTCAGGGACATGATGAGTTAAGTAGGATGTTGTAGGCTGGCCCATGAACCATATGGTCTCTGTGGATAAATGCAACTGACTTAGAAGTGAACCTTTGGAATAGAATCTATTGACAATCAGACATGGCTTGTACTCCTTCTCACTGGATATGTAGTAGTCCTATCCATTATGTACCAACTCTCACATACCATAATATTAGAGGCAGCTTGATATAATGTCAGGAGCATTGATGCCGGTAGCTGAGTCTTTGGTTCAAATTCTCTTTGGACACTTAACTGCCTGTGTGACCTTGGGCAAGTCACCTAAACTCTGGGTTTCCTTACATGTGAAATAAAGGGGTGCACTAAATGACCTCTGAGGACTTTTCCCACTCTAGATTTATAATCCTGAAATCTTCTAGACCACAGCCTACCTACCTGAATTCACTAGGTACTTACTTTTAGTGAGTTTTGAGCAAACTACTTACATATTTCACCTCTCTCAGTTCCTTAGCCTGTCTCAATTCAAAGCTATGCATATTTATAGGAGGCCTGCCATAAAGATGCCACTGTCTCATTGGAGTTATTCAGCTTGGATTTCTCTCTCTCTCTCTCTCTCTCTTTCTTTTTTATGAGGCAGTTGGGGTTAAGTGACTTGCCCAGCGTCACACAGATAGTAGGTGTCAAGTGTTTGAGGCCAGATTTGAACTCAGGTCCTCCTGAATCCAGGGTTGGTGCTCTATCCACTGCACCACCTAGCTGCCCCTTGGATTTCTAATAGTTTAAGGAAGTTTTTTTTGTGTGTGTGTCTTTAAAGGCAAATGAAGACTCTGCCATCCAAATGCCAAAAACCTAATTGGAAAATTCAATACTTTTTAGATCAGAGTTTGTAGCCTTTCTTTTTTCATCAGTTTTTCCTGCCTCTGACGGAACAGGCAATCCATGGGATTCACTGCTGCAATCCCTTTGAGTGTCCACAGATGAGAAGATGTTGGCTCCCTCCCCAAAGGAGGAAAAGCAGCACACCCTCACAGAGGTTTTCAGGACCAGCTGTCAAATCTGAGATGAAAGGCGTGATTTTTCAGGAGTTCACATACTAGAGGAGGAAACACTTTAACGAAGGCCTGTCAAGGTGCCGCTGTCCTTGAGGAGATGGTTCCCTGACAGCTGTGGGTGCCTGCCTGTGAATGCTTAATTTATCTCAAAAAGGCTAGGCTTTAATTAGGTTCCTGGGGGGCAGCGAGCAGTACATGTTTGACCTTATGGAGGGAGAATGAGGGATTTCAACAATCAGGCTTAGATGGTTCTACCTTTCTTGGTGATCAAAGTCATGTGCAATCACACTCTAGGCTGGCTGATGGATTTCATACCTTTCTTTAATGGACAGCCTCAGAGGGATCCCCACCACTGTCAGACATATATAGTTAAGGAGACATCAGGGCTCAGCAATGAGATATTTCTGATTGACAATCCTCTCAAAATATAAACAATCCATTTGTTCTCTCTTTGGAGACACTACTTAACCTTAGCTAGATTCTCCATCCACCTTCTTGGCTTAGTATTTATACATGTTAAACTCTGAATAAAAGGAATTATAGTATACTTTATCAACCTGGTTGAGAAAAGAAATTCCCCCTAAAAAGACAGATGCTATCTTTTAATAATAGATTTTTTTGTCATGTAAAATTAAGCATACAGCATCTGTTTTTTTACAAAGGCAACATCTGCTTCCTTGACATCTCTACCTTCCCTCCTGCTGAATCCAATAGCGGCTCTGAGCATCAAATTTGATATGAAAATTCAATGAAAGTACTTTTCAAAACATTCTCAGAGAGGCAGAATGCTTAGGTTTGAGCTGTTGTGTTCAGAAGACCAAATTTTCTTGGGTGCTCCAGTTTGGAGTACCTAGATTTAATGTAGAACCACCAAGTACAGAGCTTTTCAAGGAAAAGGCTGATATCTTTTCTTTAGAGCACCTCTTTTTCTGGCTTCCTTCTTTCCTTCTTTCCTCCTTCCTTCTTTCCTTTCCTTTCCTCTCCTTTCCTTTCTTCCTCCCTTCCTCCCTTCCTTCCTTCCTTCCTTCCTCCTTCCTTCTTTTTTTTTCAAAATTGTGACATTTATAAAACCTTTTAAAATTTGCAAAATTTTATCTGTATGATTAAACTTGAGCCTGAAAAATCAGTTCTCTGAGGTAAGCACTTTTTTTTAGGGGTGAGGATAATGATTTTATTTCATGTACTCATCTTCCTATTGATGCAGATCAGGAATGCCCTGTAACTATTTTAGTTAACTGGAACCAGATTTGCTCCCCTTGCCCACATAGCTGCTGTATGTTAGAGGCAGGACTTGAATCAAGATCTTCTGGTTTCAGGGCAGGCAATCTATTGACTGACTACACCGTGCTGCTTTTTAATATTTATGGGCAAGGCAAGGAACATTTATTAAGTGCTTACTATGTTCCAGGCTACAGACTAAGTGCTGGGGATAATACAAACAAAAAGAAAGACAGCATCTTCCCTAAAGGAACTTGAATTCTAATGGGGAAAGACAATATAAAAGGGAACCGTGGAAAAGCTGGGGTGAGGGAGGAGGGAATTCTCATTCAGGGGCCTGATGTTGAAGTCCAGACAGTCAGAAGCAGAGACAGGAGGAGAATTGAGGCTGGCTTAGCTGCAGCCCTCCATAAACAGGAGGCCCCAGGAGGAACTCACCAATGGGAGAAGGGGACCAGCATGGTAGATGGATATTTCTGGGTGACATGGTCACTGGAACAAGCCTATCTTCCAGGGTAGGGAGAAAGCACATGTAGAGGGAAGTTCTAGGGTGAGACTATAGCCCTTGAGCCATGGTAACAAAGTCCAGAAAGTCAGAAGCAGAGCCAGAAGGACAAGTGCTATTGTTATCTCTATTTTTATAAACAAAGGGATTGAGGTTAAGTGACTTGTGTAGGGTCACACAGATGATAAATATCAGGAACAGGATTATTTTTCTTAAAATATTTTTTTCAATTAGTAAGTATTGTTTGTCTCTTTCCTCCCCCATACTACTGAGAAAGAAAAGAGAGAGAAAAATGAAACTTTTGTAAAAATTATGTATAGTCAAGAAAAACAAAATCCCTAATTGTTTGTATCCAAAAACATATATGTCTTATTCTGAACCTTGAATCTATCACCTCTCTGTCAGAAAGTGGATGCCTTCTATGAACATTGGTTCTCCACAGCCATAGCTGGTCACCATATTGAACAGATTTCTTAAGTCTTTCAAAGTTATACATTTTGATAATGTTATTATTGTATAAATTGCTTTCCTGGTTCTGCTTGCTTCACTCTGAATCAGTTCCCAGGTTTCTCTGAAGTTGTCTCCTTCATTTCTTACAGCATTATAAGTTTCCATTATATTCATAATCATAGTTCATTCAGATATTCATCAATTGATGAAAAGCTCCTTAGTTTCTAATTCTTTGTCACTACACAAGGAGCTACTATAAGTGTTTTTTTTAAACACATGATTCCTTTTGATTTTCCTTTGAATCTTTTGGGGTCTAAGCCCAAGCATAGCATCATTTGGTCAAAGGGTATACACAGTTTAGTCACTTTTTGGATGCAGAGGCAGATTTTAAAACTAGCTCTTTTTGGCTCAGAGCTCAGTACTCTGTCCATTATGACATGCTACTTCTCAAAAAATTGTTACTTTGGAGCTAATGTAGATATTGTGTTTATGGTGTAACATGATGTCATTTACAGTCTGACTTTCATAACATGATGATCTATAGCTATTCACATAAAAAGAATTTCCTTTGTTATCAATGAGAATTTCATTTTATGAACAGTTTTTAAGCCTGCTTTGTATACAATATACTGAGCTAGACTTGGAGCAAATATGACATGATCCTTACACTACTAGTTTAGTGGGGAAAGAAAAAAAAAAGCAAAATTAAATATATTATATATTTCAGTCAATAGATAACAATTGGTAACACTTGAGAACTTTGAGGTTTGAAAACTGCTTCCTACTTATCTCATTTATCATTTATCTCACTTATTTTCATAAGAATCCTGAGAGTTAGGTGTGCTATTATCACCCCCATTTTACATATGGAAAAGCTGAGATAAACAGAGGTTAAGTGACTTCCTCAGAGTTACACAGCTAGTAAGTGTGTCTGAGTTCATATTTGAACTCCAGGTCCAGAGTTTTATACCACCTAGCTGCCTCCTATTAGGTCAGATGAGGGAGAAATCACTTTGCACTATGTAGTCAGAGAAGGCTTCATTGAAGAGGCAACATTTAATCTTGGCCTCAAAGGATTAACCAGAATGGAATTGGGGTGTGAGTAGTGTGTGTGTGTGTGTGTGTGTGTGTGTGTGTGTGTGTGTGTGTGTGTGTGTGAAACATCATGTCACAGTGGAAAGGGCACTGTACCTGGGGGTCAGAAGACCTCGAAATTCTTTCACTGCCACTTATTAACTTTTTGACCTCGGACAAATTACTTTCTAAGCCTCAATTTCCTCATCTATAAAGTGAAGGGAGTTTGAACTTGCATTTCATTATTCTGTGACTTGAGATTAATCTAAGAATGATATTGGCATTGGGAAAGGGAGGACAGTTATAGGAACTGGCAGCAAGTGGAAGAGGAGGGAGGGAAGAAAGCAGGGAGAAAACTTGTGTTAAATGGAGATGATAACAAATGACCTGTATTTGAAGTCCATGGTGTTGGTCAGAAATGAAGATAAAGGAAAGACCCAGGAACCATGTTGGACTTGGGAAGGGGCAAAGGTCAGAGCTATCTTGGTGTTCAGAAGTAATTCATGAAATTCACAAAGGTCTTGAATAGATAAAGGTAAATTTTTAGCATAAAATTAATGTATTTGCATTCATCACTATTTTGATGTTACCATGGATTTAATGATTAGGAAAACTTAAGCTGAGTAGACAATTGGCTTCTTCCTTTCTCTGTAGGAAACAACCAAGGATTTGGGTGATTGATTGCAGTGTGTCATTCTTTTCACCCAGCTACTGTGCCAAGTGAATTTCTGTGACTCATTTAACAGCAGGAGTCTCTTCTATTGACCAGAACAAAAATGAGAATTATCTTAACTCCTACTAGTAGCAGTATCTGGTGTGCTATACTGTGGTCCCACCATTTCCAACATCCAATAAGATAACTGGCACCTGAAAATGATTATTAAAAATTATACCCCTTGCCTCAACAAATTAACATCATACAATTAAGAGATAATCCACCTATAAATATATCCTGACTTCTTGTCGGCAACCTTCAATGGTTTTTTTCCTTGGTACCACATAGAAAAATGGCTAGTTCTTATAAAACAGAAAATGAGATTGTTTTGGAAGTTTTATCATGCATGCTTAATTATTACAGTCAGTCTGATTTGTCTCCAATACTCCAGGCTTTAATGCAGAAGTGTCAAATGTTGGCAGCAACACTTGACTGTAGCTTGAATGACATTAAAATGTAACTGAGAAATATTTCACAAAAGAAATAAAAATGCAATAGAACACAGATAATGTTAATATATGGTGTTTCTAAATATAACTTAATGGTTCATTTATCTCTGAGTTTTACACCACTGCTGGAATGAATCTGAAATCTCATGAATGTATTCTCTCCAACAATGCAGATCACAACCCATCCTTATTGTGCCACCCTATGAGACCCCTGTACATGATCTCTGATAAATCTACCCTAGAGGGTTCATCTCATTCTCTTGATATTGCATGGATACCAATAGAACTCATGGACTGGTCCCTCATTCTTGCTGTATGCTTAATCTATCTTTCTTCAACTTCACATATTTCTCTGATACTACTCTTATTTATTTATTTATTTATTTATTTATTTATTTATTTATTTATTTATTTATTTATTTTTGCAGGGCAATGAGGGTTAAGTGACTTGCCCAGGGTCAAACAACTAGTGTCAAGATTCTGAGGCTGGATTTGAACTCAGGTCCTCCTGAATCCAAGGCCAGTGCTTTATCCACTGCGCCACCTAGCTGCCCTGATACTACTCTTTATAACATGTCTCCCTTGTAATTCTCCATGTGTAATGTGCCTGCTCACACTCATCATATACCTTTCCACTTTGCTTTGTTGATCTTCAACTTCACAGCTTTAGAGATGATTTAAATTCAATGATTTAAAGCCATTTAGCATAATTAGAAGGATACTGGCATTAAAAAGATGGGCCTTTGACTGTTGGTATAAAATGGATAAAAGTTCCTATTATGGAGCAAAGTGATTTAAAATCTCATTTGATCCTTATAACAGGTAGGAAATCTCCACATTATAGTAGTTAAGAATGTCACATGTCACAGATTACATGACAACATATACTACTAACATAGGGGGTTAAGGAATGGACTGGATTTAGGATTTTCTTGTGTTAAGGGGTAAAATTCTAGCTAGTCTGTCTAAAATATCTAATGAGTGGTCGCCAATAAATTATAAGCTTTAGCAAGAGTTAGACCTTTAAGCGTTTATTAAGGAAAACAAGAATTTGATAAAGAGAGAGAGAAAGGCCTAGATTCCTATCTATTAAAGGGAGAGCACATTTCTAGCTCCGCTCTCCACCAGAGTCCAAAGGAAAGAGACCGAGACTGAGCACCAGTCTCTTCCTTCCTCCTCCCACTAGTCCGCGTCACTTCCTGACTCCTGGTCTTGCCCTCAAAGACCTTCCCTTCATGGGCAGAACTCTTCTACAGTAAGTATCCAGCAGGTGGCGTTATTCCAATCGTTACAGTCCCCCCTGTTGTTCCTCAAGAAACAAAATGTTTCCTTGATGGAACAGTAAAAAGAATATAATAACTATTGCTAACTAATAATATGTGAACAACAATATAGAAAAGGAAGAGAGGAAAGTTTTGTCCAGAGGGGTGATTTTTTGTCCTCATGAACCGACGCTTTGACATTGGTCTTGCAAAGGGAGGGCCTCTGCAGAGAATACATATTACAGATGGTGTATATTATAACAGAAAAAGAAAAGAGAAAAACCAAACCAAAACAAAACAAAACTGTTCATTTAAAGTCTCTGAAACTCTTTTCTCAGATGTCCTCTAGGTGTAGTCGTGGAATGGAAGTCTTTTCAGGGGTTGATGTGTGGATACTGGTAATCAGCCAGGAAATTTCCTACAAAATTGAGCTTAATACAACTTTAAAATAGCTTTGTCAATAATCAAATCCAACAATGAAAGTTCTCAAAAACATGTCTAAGGGAATTCAGAATCTTAGTTGTTACACATGAAACATATAATAAAACAAAAATTGAAACATTCTTTAAAATTATAATATTACTATAGTCCCCCCTTATGGAGGGTAATTGAGAAGACAATTGCTCTGATATTAATTTTTTAAAATAATTTTTTATCTTTGTTTCATCACTTTTTGCATCATCTGCCTAATTATCCTCATGCCATTATGAGAAATTAAAAAATCTAATATAATTGGTAACAGGTGTCAAGGCCAAATTCAACACTGTATTTATCATGACACCTGAGATAATTATGGGGGTTACCATAAAAGAACAGAGAAATGATGGGATATGAGCATTCCCACACTTGAGCAATATGTACTGCCCATACAGTATGCCAGGCTTAAAATAGGTGGATGGAATATATGTCCATGCCACCGAACATATTGGAAGAAACTGAGTCAGACTTAATCAGATGCATGGGACTGAGATGTCCATGGCATCAGGCATATAGGAGGGAGCATGGAAGCCAGGTGTAGAAGTGAGATGGGTGGGATGAATACTTCCAGCCATCTGTACAATATTGTGGGGAAAAATAAAATAAAATATTAAACCAAGAGAATCCAACCTCAACATTTGTCAAAAGCCGTTCCCTCGGCCATACCTTGACTTCATGCATGTCTCCCCTCATGTGACAGTTCAGTGTCTGCTCTTGCATGTATTCCTCTTGTGATTGGATGGCATCTTGGCCAACTGGCATCTGATAACTCAGAATAAAGGCAATTAATGTCTTAAATGATAAGTTCCCATAATCCAAGTCTCATATGGATTTAAAAATTGAGGATAATAAATGATTGCAAAAAATGTGAATACATCTTGACTCAGAACACAATATATAATTATGCAACAATTTCAAATAATACCCCTTTTTTTTTACTTAGTATACAATTACTTTTGTGAAAAATCAGAACATACTTAAATACAAGTTAAAGCACAACAGAATCTCAAAGAACTTTTTTTTTTTTGAAAAAAGAAAACTTTTACAAATGTTCCCCTCTTTTTTTTTTTGGAATATGCTTATTAAAAATAATACTTCTTTACACTTGCCATGGCAACCAATTTGCCAGGGAAATGCTTTAAAGAGTTTGATCAAATAATCAGTTGAGAAAAAATAACAAAAACAAACAACTCAGAACATGGGAGCACAATACTCCTAGAATTAACATTGTATTATGAAATCGAAACCATCTTGCAATGTTTCAAAATTAGATAGACAAATGAATAGAAGAAAATACACATGGAACAATAAAAGACAATGAAATTCAAACTAAGGAAATCTAAATGAATATGAACTTAATATTAACAAGAGTATTATAAAATATAAACCTGATCACATGACTATAAAAAGCTTTTACAAATATTCTCCTTGTTTTAAAAACTAAGTATAAAACACAATCTCAAAAGCAGGAAAATCTCTACGAAAATAAACCCATACCATTAATTTCAAAATGTATATGTAATAGCATAGAAATCCTATGTAACCTCTGAACTGACATTAATACTCTGAATGAATTCAGAACACTTTTGATTCCGGTATCTAAAATCCCCAATACTCATATCAATACCTTGCTGCTTACTTCTACATTTCTGTACAATATATACCCTTCCATGGCAAAAGAAGCGGAGTCTTGAACTATGGTGATGATTGTCATTCTTATTCAGCTTAAGTTTTTCTTCTTTAACCCCTCTATATTGTCTGTCAGTCTTTTCACCATACAAATGCTTTATAAGATTACTAATTAAAGACAAAAGCAGGTTAGCAAAATTATGAACAAAACGAGCATATCTGGAATTTAAAGGGCTTTCTAAGGTTGTCTCAGAAGCACAGCCAGGCTGGGAAAGGGCTGAGCCTGAAGCTGCAAATGTAGTTAGAGAAAGTTGAGCATGCGCATCAGTTCTCTGGACTTCCCAGGCCAGGGAAGCAATGGGCTTGGCCATGGGAGGAGTAGAGGGTGGGGTCTGGAGAGGAGGGGAGGGACCAGAGCAATTTGAATCAGACTTGATTTTGAACTCAGGCCTGGATTCCTCTTCCCCCACTTTGCCTCCAGGTGCTAGGGGATTAAAAGCTTCTAGAGGGTGGGTCATTGCCTCCAGGCATGCAAAATTAGAGCAACAATTAGTGTTAGAACTGGGAAAAGCTGCGGGAATCTCTTCAGGTTTCTCTGAAAAAGCATGGTTGGGAGAGGGAGAGATATTTCCTTGTGTGAGTAAGTTGCTGGCTCTTTTAACAAAAATAAAAAGAAAAATAGAAAATCCACAAAAACAAAGCATTAACATGATCTTATCTCCCATTTGTCTGGTTAAACAGACTAAAATCAAAAATAGGGTAATTAGGGAGTTTAAAAGGTCCATTCGAAAAAATTTAAAGGGAAAACACAGCCAGTGCGCCAGTACTTAGCAGTTTAAAGGGTAGGGGAAATTTCTTACCCAACCAGAAGATCAGAAGACAGGTTTAGCTTTCCTCTTCGTGGTCAGCCATCTGTTAAGGGGTAAAATTCTAGCTAGTCTGTCTAAAATATCTAATGAGTGGTCGCCAATAAATTATAAGCTTTAGCAAGAGTTAGACCTTTAAGCGTTTATTAAGGAAAACAAGAATTTGATAAAGAGAGAGAGAAAGGCCTAGATTCCTATCTATTAAAGGGAGAGCACATTTCTAGCTCCGCTCTCCACCAGAGTCCAAAGGAAAGAGACCGAGACTGAGCACCAGTCTCTTCCTTCCTCCTCCCACTAGTCCGCGTCACTTCCTGACTCCTGGTCTTGCCCTCAAAGACCTTCCCTTCATGGGCAGAACTCTTCTACAGTAAGTATCCAGCAGGTGGCGTTATTCCAATCGTTACACTTGGTACAGAGAATGCCAGATTAAGCAAACTCTCTCTACCAATGCAGATCAGCACCTTCTTTGTAATTTATAGTCTTAGAGGACTGAGTCTAGTATTGATATTTATTGTCTGGAGCAGGGCTTCTTAAACTTTTCCCACTCATGATCTCTTTTTGCTCGAGAAATTTTTACAGAACCCCGAGTATGTAGGTATATAAAATTGCTATATATAATCTTTTACTGTTGTCAATTTTTTTTGCAACCTCCCCATTCAGTTCCCACAATTTAAGAGGCTTTGGTCTAGAGCATGGAAGTATTAAAAGTGAATTTCCCAAATGTGGTAAAAACAAACAAACAAACAGATCAGTCTAATAGATATGAGAATAGAGTGAGGCTATTTTTCAGCAAAAGAGGGGAATTGCTATGATCTACTCATCAGGCTGAACAGCTCAGCATGCAGTCCCGACCCAGCCAGGAACAAACAGAGCTTCCAGTGCCTGTCAGAGTCTTCAGTGCCTGCAGCTTCTGAGGCTCCGATCACTGACTGGTGAGGGGGTTCGGCGATAGGCCGGGGTGAAGTGGAGGCAGTCTCTACTGGAGTTGGGGTGAAGTGCCCTGGTTCTGAACCAGTGGGCTGAATTGAGTGGAGGTGGCCCAGTGGGGGAAGAGCACAGGCACACCAAGCTTTGGACCATAGAGAATCAGAGTTCAATCAGACTTCTGTTTCTGGGTCAAAGAGAAAGTGGCTGTGGTTACTCACAGGCCAGGCAGGCTGAGAAGAAGCCCAATCACCCCCTGGGCCATGCTATAGCTCGAACAGTGTGTCATGGAAGCAGCACTAGACTTTAGGAAGGAGTTAAAAGCTAAGAAATAGCTGGCCAAGATGAGTAAGCAGAGAAAGCAGAAGACCATCAAAAACTTCTTTGGGGGAAAGGTAGACCACAGTACATTCTCAGAAGAAGGTAATAACAGGGTCAAAGCTCCAAAACATTCAAAACTTCCAAGAAAAATATGAATAGATCTGGAAATATGGAAGCTCTCAAAAGGGACTTTGAAGAGAAAGTAGGAGAGATAGAAGGAAGATTTAGAGAGATGGAGGAAAGGATGGAAAGAGAAATGAGAGCAATGAAGGAAAGTCATGAGAAAAAAGTCAACAGTTTGAAAAGCCAAATGGGAAAAGAAATAGAAAAGCTCTCTCAAGAAAATAATTGCCTAAGAATTAGGATTAAACAAATGGAAGCTAGTGAGTTTATGAGAAATCAAGACAGTAAAGCAAATCCAACTGAATAAAAAAAAATAGAGGGCAATATGAAATATCTCCTTGGAAAAGCAGCTGACCTGGAAAACAGATCCAGAAGAGATAATTTGAAAATCATTGGACTACCTGAAAACCATGACCAAAATAAGAGCTTAGACACCATCGTCCAAGAGATTGTTAGGTAAAATTGCCCTGATATTCTAGAAGCAGAAGCTAAAATAGAAATTGAAAGAATCCACTGATCACCTCCTGAAAGAGATCCCAAAAGGAAAACCTCCAGGAATATCATAGCCAAATTCCAGACCTCCCAGGTCAAGGAGAAAATACTGCAAGCAGCTAGAAAAAAGGAATTCAAATATTGTGGAGCTCCAACAAGGTTAAAACAGGATCAAGCAGTATCTACATTAAAGTACTGGAGGGCATGGAGTATGATATTCCAGAGGGCAAAGGAACTGGGACTGCAGCCAAGAATCATGTACCCA
This sequence comes from Dromiciops gliroides, assembly GCF_019393635.1. Classification (NCBI taxonomy): domain Eukaryota; kingdom Metazoa; phylum Chordata; class Mammalia; order Microbiotheria; family Microbiotheriidae; genus Dromiciops; species Dromiciops gliroides. Next base: position 664,581,159 of record NC_057861.1, on the reverse strand, counting down.
GCAAAAATGCGTATACTCTTTCAGAGGAAAAAGTGAGACTTCAATGAAAAAGAGGACTTTCAGGCATTTGTGATGAAAAGACTTGAACTGAATAGAAAATTTGACTTTCAAATACAAGACCCTGGAGAAGCATAAAAAGGTAAACAGGAAAAAGACTCCATGAAGGATATTAGAAGATCAAACTGTTTATATTCCTACATGGGAAGATAATACTTCGAACTCATAAGAACTTTCTCAATAAGGAATTCACAGAAGAGACAGGTCTGAACTGAATATGAAGGAATGATATCTGTAAAGCATTTATTTTTTGTTTTTAGTGAGGCAAACAGGATGGGGTGTCTTGTGTCTGGGACCAGATTTAGGCTTGGGGCCTCCTGGGTCCAGGGCTAGTGCGTTGTCCACTGTGCCACCTAGCTAATCCATGATGACATCTTTAAAATAGGGTTAAGGTGTAGGAGGAATAGACTTGGGGAAGAGGAAGGGGAGAGAGAGTCTGGGGAGAGGTAATTCACATGAAGGAAAGAAGAAAAAAGCTTATAGAGGAGAGGGGAAGAGGAGGAAGGAGAGAGGGTGTGAGTGAACCTTAATATCATCAGAATCGGCTCAAAGAAGGAATAACATACATACTCAAGTAGGTATAGTAATATATTTTTGCCCTGAGGGAAGAGAGGGAGATAGGGCAGGGGTGGGGAGAAGAAGAGGGGAAGGATTAAAGGGCAGATTGGGGGAGAGAGCAGTAAAAAGCAAAACACTTTTGAGTAAGGTGAAGATGGTCTGCATTACTGCATAAGTATGACATATTGAATTGCTTGATTTCATGGGGTGGGTTGAGGAGGGAGGGAGGAAGAAAAATTTAGAACACAGAATTAGCTCAAAGACCTCAATCTCATCAGAGTGGGCTCAAGGAGGGAATAACATTCACACCCAATTGGGAGAAGTAATCTATTTAACCCTACAGGAAAGTAGGAGGGGAAGAGGATAAGGAGGGAAGGGTGAAAAAAGGGAGTGTAGAGTGGGGGAGGGGACAGTCAGAAGTCAAACACTTTTGAGGAGTAATAGGTTAAAAGAAGATAGAAAACAGAGTAAATATCATTGGAAAGGAATAGAATGGAGGGAAATAGTTATGATGATTGATTATAATGGCAAAACATATGGTACCTACTTTGCTGGGCTAATATGAAGAAAATTCTTTGTCAAGTTTAAGGTACTATATACAGGTTATGATGGACAGGATACTATCAGAAAAACCTGAAAAGACTTACGTGAACTGAAGCAGAGTGAAATGTACTGTATACAAAACAACAGCAATAGTGTAAGATGATCTGCTGGGAAGCATGTGGTTATTTTCAGCAAGGCAATGGTCCAATATAACCCTGAAGGACTTATGAAAATTGCTATCCATATACAGAGAAAGAACTGATAGTATCTGAAAACAGATGGAAACAAATTAAAAAATTTTTTTTTTGTTTTTGACAATTCCTTAATCTGAAGTTTTGTTTTTTGACTGTTTTCTCTCACAACATAGCTGATGTGGGAATGTTTTCCATGGCTACTAATGTATAAATTATTTGGAATTGCTTGAGTTTTTGTGGGTGGAGGGTGGGAAGGGAGGGAGGAAGAGAAGTTGAAACACAAAGTTTTAAAAAATTGATGTCAAAATTTGTTTTTACATATATTTTGAAAAATAAAATTCTATTCAGAAGAAAAAAAAATAGAAAAAGTGAATTCCCCATGGTTGCATGGTTAGTATGTGTCAGAGTAGGGACTTAGGTCTTCCAGGTTCTGAGGCCAGCTCTGTATCTACTATATCACAGTAGTGGTAAAAAGCTGACTACCAGTCTTTTGACTTAGTGGCTATAAATAGTCTCAACCAACACCTTTAAAATGGACCAGTATACTATCAGACAGTAGACAAGAGGGACTATGTTCCAATAGAAAGAATTTTCAACCAATGTGGATTCTAGATCCCAGAGCTAAAATGTTATAATGGCTTTAAGGAATTTGTTAAATCACTTTGTCCTTTTATTTCCTCACTTGTGAAATAGATTAAGTTGATATCTACTCTATTTTCTTCCTCTAAAGGTATTTGTGAAGATCATAGATTAGATGATCACTAAGGTCCCTCCTGATCTGATGAGTCTAGGGAATGAGATAATCTATCTGAAAATATGTTATAACAAGGGGGCATATTAGAGTCTGCTTGCACTGGCTCCCCATTGTTAAAATTTCAGGGTGAGCACTTATACCTTCGAGGAAATTTGCAAGTGGTACAAAATTGTGAATTGATTTATGGTTTTGATGATTGTTCAGACTTAAGAAAGTGATGGAGAACATGTTAACAACATAGATCAAACTTAAAAATTTGTCAGGCTTGTTCAGAGAGCCAGTTGTTAAACATTTACGAGCACATTCACTCTTTATACCATTACAAGGGCAGCATATCTGTGAGATATTGTTTGCAACTGAAGGATAACACAGGAATCTTTCCTTATGAAGGGGCTACTAGTGGAGACAGATAACACCTATAATATAAACTTTCCATTCTGTAGTGAGAGAAAATCAGTACACGTGAATATTTAGAAAATGGAGCATGAGATTGGAACTACAGGTAAAATATTTAGTATAGGGAGAGTCTTTCTAATGGGGTTTTAGAGTTTTATACTGCTAGTTATTCTCTGTAATAACCAACATATCCATGATCTCATATCCTTTAAGTATCCAAAGTGAGGACCACTTTCCCCAGTCTATCCCTCCTACCCCATACTTACATAAAGAGCCCTGTGGAGAAGGTGAAAATGATACTTCCTTCAAGTTTAGGAGGGAGGTGGGGATTCCAAGAGGCAGAAATAGATGAAGAGGAAGAGCATTCCATATAATGTGCAAGTTAAGGAAGCTAGGGATGGAATGTTTTAGATAGGGAACTTCTGTGTACATGAGATATTGCAACAAGGTAGCACAAGCTCCTCGAGGTAAGTGATTTTTATCATCTTTTACTTTTGTCTCTTGTGCTGAACATAGTGCCTTGAACACAGTAAGCTCTTAAGTATTTGTTGGATTGAACTCACCTGTAAGACCTGCCAGATAGCAGCAGCTATTTCCACTTGGGCTCCTACCTGTTACCCATTGCTTGATTCCCCTACTTCTAGACCTCACCCCCCTGCCAGGACACTTAACTTTTATTTTGGTGGTCTCCCTTAGCACTGACCATTTATCTCTCATTGCCTGATGCCCCAAATCCCCACAGTCTGCCTCTTGTGGCCCAGTTCATTTCCCTGCTAGGTTCCACTTATCCCTAGTTTGGTCTGTCTTGGATTGCCATTGATCAAGTTCTGATTGGTTAAGAGAATGCCACCCTTACATTAGGAACCAGAAGTGGTTTTGTGAGAACAATGAACAGCTATGTTGTAAATTTCTGGAAAAGTGACAGTCATTCAGTCCTTATTCTCCACCCTAAGTTTTCTTTAAGTTCCTAAGAGTCTGAAATCTTTGATTGTGACAAACACTTCCTTGCTTTGGAAGCAGGGACTTTGGATCCTGATTTCTTTTTCTTTTTCTTCCTTTCTTTTTTTTTTTTTTTTTGCAGGGCAATGAGGGTTAAGTGACTTGCCCAGGGTCACACAGCTAGTAAGTGTCAAGTGTCTGGGGCTGGATTTGAACTCAGGTCCTCCTGAATACAGGGCCGGTGCTTTATCTACTGCACCGCCTAGCTGTGCCCCCTGCATACTGATTTCAATCTACTGATTCTAATTTCTTAATCAAGCTTTCCCCAGAATTTAGCTCCAGTGGGATCATTGTCATTCCTTTAAATATCTGTTTTTTTTTTGTTTTTAAACATCATGAGTCGCTTTGATTCCTGAGCACTTTGGTTTCTTCCAAATCTTATTATAAGTATACTCAGAGACCTAGATATTTAGATGAAACCTCATAAATCAAAATGAAAAAGAAAACAATTTTTCCTGACTGTCAGTAGTTCTGACAGGGAACAATGCACGTGAATGTTTGGGTTGGGGGTGGTGGTTTCAAAGCTAGTTAAAACAAACCAAGCAGAAAAAAAAAATCATGAACATCTGCATTGATCTCAAATTGCTTTTTTTTAGGAGTCTTAAAAAGAGTGGTCTTGATAGAGGACTACAAAATTATTTCACTTCACTCATTCGCAATAATTATGAAATTATTTTGCTTTTCCCAAATGGTGGACATAATAATGGTTCAGTAGTTGTCAAGTGAGAGCTGGGAGAAAAAGAGTGAGTGAGAGAGAGAGAGAGAGAGAGAGAGAGAGAGAGAGAGAGAGAGAGAAAAGAAGGGGAGGAAGGAAGGAAGAAAGAAAGAAAGAAACCATTGGGTATGGAGTTTGAAGACTTGGGTTTGAAATCTGGCTCTCTCACTAGGTTTCTGACCTTGTGACATATAAGGTACTATGGAAACTGTAAAGTCCTATAGGAATGTAATGTATTATTTATAATGTATTGCCTGTATTATAATAATAATAGTTTAAATTTATAGACCACTCTTACAGCTACAAATTACTTTGATGTCCTTTAGCAGTTCAGTGGGGTATTTCAAGGAATAGAGTTGTTCACACTCTCTTTGTTGAACCCTGGGATTCCTTGGTGGCATAACAAGGCTCTGTGGTAAATACACAAAAAGATAGAATATTCTGTTCAGCCCACCGTGTCACCACCTGGGTCTCAATGTGGGTTGTTTCTAAGAGAGGAACATGAGATAGGCCTTGGAAACCAGTCCTAGCTAGAACCGCAGGCTGATCTGAGGTACTCAGGAGGACAAAAGGAGCAAACTCTTTTATAAATGCACCAATCTTTGGGAAGCAGACTGTAACCTATGAATACACCAATTGTGAATAGTCTAGATAAGGAGGAAGACCAGGGCTGTTAAGATTCTTTTGGTGTTAAGGGCTGCTCCTTAAGGAACTTATCAGCCATCCCAGCTGTTTGTATCGGCATGTCACTCTCCTCCCTCTGGCCCATTTGAACCAGGCAACATTGCATACATTTTCTTATTTAATCATCTGAAACACCAGGTGAGGATTTTAAGTATTATCAACCCCATTTTAATGTGAAGTGGGGGAGGGTTATTGGTTGTTAATGCTGCCTTGCATGTGAGGCAATCATGGGTTCATCCCTGTGGGCTGAGAGGAAAGCTCCTGACTTTCTTTGGTTTTCTTTTTTTCCTACTTTATAAAGACATGTCAGAGAACAGAGACCTGTGATCAGACTCTCATGAACCAAGAGACAGCAGGCAAGGCAGTTGCATAGGATTGAGAATTTCTGCAGTGACATGTGGCTTCCTTGTGACAAAAGTAGATATCTGCTGGCCCATATACCCTGAACAATGTGATTTTTGAATATTAGTTTTCTGGGGTAGTTTCTAAGGGTTGCCCTTTGAGTAGCCCAATGATCGAGAGTTTTTGAATCTGTCCTTGTAGCCAAAGAAGGTAGATTTTTCTTGACAGAATGATACTAGCACCTCACTTTCTAGACAGATTGTTTTTGTTTGTTTTTTTTGATAGTATGGTGTAGTATAAGACTGGGAGTTAGAGAATCTGAATACCAACCTTGTGCTGAGACTTATTACTCTGATGACCTTGGGCATATAACTTCTTTGGCCTCAATTCTCTTTCTGTAAAATGGAGGGCTGGGTTATTGATAAATTGGAAACCACCTAGATTAGGGTAACCGTGATGGTGAAAGGGCCTTGAGTCCATGTCATAGGGGGAACAGTTGAATGAACCGGTTGTTTATCCTGAAGATGAGAAGGCTTAGAGGAAACATGAAAGCTGCTTTTAAGGTGGGGAGGGGCAGAAACTGGAATAGTAGATGAGTTACAAAGAGGAAATTTAGGTTTGATTTCAGGGAAAAAAAATCTTTCTAACAATTAGAACTGTACCAAAGTGGATTAGACTGCATCTAGTGGTAGTGAGTAGTGATAGGTTTTTTTGTTTTTTGTTTTTGTTTTTTTGGAGACTGGGTCTTCCTATCTCACCCAGGCTGGAGGTCCAATGGACCCAGTGCCACCAATGATAGGTGAAGGAACTTTAACCTGTTCTCTTTTTCTTATCAGGTCAATTCTGTCCTCCTCAGGCAGGCTGGTAGCCCCCTGTCCCTGGGATTTCATATAATGGTGCCAGACTAATGTGGACGCTCTATCTGCTTAGCCCACTGTTGCTTTGAACTCTTGAGCTCCAGTGATCCACCAGTTTCGGGGATTACAAGTGGGTGGTGCCATCACTGGAGGTAGTCAGAGGTAAGAAGATCATGTGCTGGATATGTTGTAGTGGGGATGCTTTTTCTTCTAACAGCTTAGTCTAGATCAGGGCTTCTTAAATTTTTTCCACTCAGTGACCCCTTTTGCCCAAGGAATTTCCATGCGATCCCAGACATATAGGTATATAAAATAGGTACACAGAACCTTTTACTGTTGCCAATCTTTTTGCAACCCCCACATTCAGTTACATCACCCCATGGGGTTGTGACCCACAGTTTAAGAAGCTTTGGTCCAGATAACCATCAAAGTCTCTTCCAGAATCTATGATTCTGTGATCTGATGACCTTTAAACTCCCTTGTATCTCTAAATCTATGTTTCTGTTATCCTTGGGGATGGCCTCACAATTAACTGGAGGTTTAAGAGTTTGGGAATCTGAATTTCTATCCAGAGAAAAGGAATGAGTATCAAAGTACTGAAGCAGTAACTGGAGGCAGCAGAAGACCTGTACTTCTCTATTGATGGGTTATTCAGGCAGTGTGGGTTCAAATGGAAAAAAGGGGATCACTTAGCCCCCCAAATATGCTTCCCTTTCTTCTAAGGAAGTTAAAGTGCCACAGGGTAGCACTTCAAGTTGGGGGTGGTGAGTGAACTATAAGGGGTATTGTGCAAAGGTAGAACCCTATTGAGAGAGAGAGAATTATGTTTATTGTTTTGTGGGCTTTTGTGAATCCCATTGTGTGTTTCTTTATTCATGAGTTCTTGGGAAGTCCTTTCCTCTCTTGGCTCTGCTTTTGACTCTCCAGACATTTTTGCTCTGCCTTAGTTGCCTTTTCACCCTGGATCTTTTCTTAGTACTCACAGTCTTCTGATCCTGGAAGTTCCCTCAGCACTTGCAGCCTTCTCACTCTTGAACATCTCCCTGACCCCCTGGTCCCCTTTGCTCATTGGAGAATTCTTTCCCGAATCTCCAATTTTGAGGAAGAACCTGAACCAGCCCTTCTACATTCCTCATCTGGCCCTGATTCTGATGCTCTGGACTTGGCCACTGTGTTATTTAAATTATTTGGGGACTAGGCTGGGTGTACTAAGATTATTGTTGCTGCTATATTAATGACTATTTAGATAATAATGGCTGTTGTACCAGTTTTGGCAGTAGGCATTTATTATTATTATTTTTAGTAAGCATTTGTTATTCATTAATATCACATATTATTAAAGTAATGACCAAGTGTCTCCCTGACTTCCCCACTAGCCAAAGGCTTACAGGCCTAAACAATTACATACCCAGCATATTGAGCCAAGAGGGCAAGGGAGGGGAGGGGAGGGGGCAGGCACCTGGAGAGTAAAAGAGAGCAAGCCTCTCATGGTCCAGTCTTTTTATCCTCTTTTGGTAGAGGCAGGTCACCATACATGGATCTAAGCTAATTGGTTAGCATCCTTCAGCTGCATTAATTGACATGAATTGAGGGGTGGTCTTGGAGAGGGTAAGTTCCTGCTCTAGGTGTGTCTTCTCTTAGCTAATCAAAAGAATCAATCTGCATTCCTTTTCTTAAGGTGCCCAGGCAGATTTTTGGCATGAGGGGAGAGAGCAGCAAAAACTAATGTCTAGGTTTCTCCTAGAAATCCATTATTAATAATGATTTTCTCACACCACCATGCTCTTACGTGGGTGTTTTCTCCCTACTCTTCCCACTTTTCAACTCTCTTTTATATAATATCTCCCCTCATTAGACTGTGAGCTCCTTGAGGGCAGGGACTAAGATTTTTTTTTTTGGGGGGGGGGCAGGGCAATGAGGGTTAAGTGACTTGCCCAGGGTCACAGAACTAGTAAGTGTCAAGTGTCTGAGTCTGGATTTGAACTCAGGTCCTCCTGAATTCAGGGCTGGTGCTTTATCCACTGTACCACCTACCTGTCCCCAGGGACTCTCTTTTTTAAAAAAATTATTTATAGTCCTACATCTTAGCACAATGCCTCGCACATAGTGAGTGCTTAATATATACTTGTTGACTTTGTCTCTTCTGTAGTTTCTGTTGGTAAAATAAGGGCTAGTTTGTATCCAATATTTGCAATTATGACATTGAATGCTTGCATGTGACTTGAAGACTCTTTTATCTCCATCTATGTAAACCTAGATGTGACTTGTCTTGGAATTTTCCCAGAATTAAGGTGGGGCATAAGGAACCAAAGGGAGAAAGAACTCTTGGGATGGTCCCCCAAACTGGACCTCATCTGCAATTGCAGAACTTTGGAGACCAGAGTCGCATGTTACATCTGAATTCAAATAATTATAAAAATAAATGGAAGCTAGAGTGGAGGGAATAATAATATCTAGAACTTATGCAGTGTTTTCAATGTGACAGGCACTGTACTTTACAATTATCTCATTTGATCCTCATAATAAGTGTATGAGGTAGGTTCTATTGTTATCCCTTATTTTACAGATGAGAAAACCCAGGCAAACGGAGACTTGGCTTGTGCAGGGTCCACAGGTAGTAAATGTTTGAATTTGAAGTCACATCTTCCTGACTCTAGGCCCAGGAAATGTTGACTTAGAATCAAAGGATGTGTCCCAAAGGGATTGATCAATCTTTCTCTCTCTCTCTCTCTCTCTCTCTCTCTCTCTCTCTCTCTCTCTCTCTCTCTCTCTCACACACACACACTCACACTACATATACAGTGGTACCCCGGTACCCATCTTTAGTTGGTTCCAGAAGGCATGGTGAGTGGCAAAAATGATGAGTACCAAATTTTTTCCATAAGCAGTAATGTAAATTGAAACAGTCTACTTCTGAACCTGAGAAATTTCACATTTTCCTTGGCAATTTATAAATTCATGCAATTGTTTTTTGATACAAAACCTTAAAACTAGAAAGACATAAAAAATAATTAGATAAAATAAAATAAAGTTTTACTTCACTTTGCTGGTCTCATCCCAGTTGAAGCTTCTATATAGTCCCTAAACTTACCGACAATGATTTCAGCAGCTTCTTTGTTGGCACAGGCTGCCTCTCCATGCCTCGCCACACTATGAATGCCAATTCTCTTTTTAAATTTATCAACCATCTATGACTGGCTTTAAACACTTCACTGCTCTCACCACTCATTCCAGGCTTGTCTTTTAAAGATCAGCACGCAATTGTCTTGCTTTCTTGCAAAGTATTGTCTCAGAGATACTAGTACCTGCTAACTATTTTTCATTAATCCAAATGTATAATTTCTCCATTTCTTCCAATGTCTGTGACCTTTGCTCAGTCATAGCTTTTATAACACTAGCAACACTGGCTACTTTAATAGCTTCCTTATTTTTCACTATTGTGAAGATTGTTGTTCTAGGCATTTTGTATCCAGCGGTGAGATCAGAAATGTGGGTATCATGTTCATACTTAACTATTATCTCTTTTTTTCTATTCTATCATGATTCTCACTAATTTTCTTTTCTGTTGAGTGGTATTACTAACCTTCAATCACATGATGACTTAGAACAAATAAAAAATAAACTTGAAATGAAAAAAAAAGTACAAGAAAGTACAGAGTGAAACATGTAGGGTTCTGCACTGAGAGTGTGAGCTACTGTGAAACTAACATGTCAACCTTTTTTTGTCCATAGAGACTAGGGATGCGGAGCACGGTCTTGACTCATACAGGTTTTAGCAAATGCAACAGGTGCCGAGCAAGCTTCAAGGACTGAAGCATTTTTTGCTTGTTGAAGTCTGTCAAATACTGAACTTGATGAGTTTCAAAGTTGAGTGCTGAGGTATAACTGTGTGCATATATATATATGTATATTTGTGTATATACATATATACATACATACACACATTTATATAACACTTATTATGTATAGGTCCTGGGCTAGGCCCTTTATAGTTATTATCTCATTTGATCCTCATAACAACTCTGGGAGGTAGGTGTTATTATTATTCACATATTACACATGAGGAAACTGAGGCAAACAGAGGTTAAATGATTTGTTCAGGGTTACACAGCTAGCAAATGTTTGAAGCTGGGTTCGAACTCGGGTTGTCCTGACTCTAGTAAAAGTATTCTAGCCAAAGAAACTGAATGACTTAAGGATGGTAACAAATAACAGTATTTTTAGCTATGCTTTGGATGAAGAGATGAAAGGAGGTGGGGGTTGGGAAAAATGTGCTGCCATGCAAGCAGTGTGACTGCAGGCCTATTAAATGAGAAGTATAAAAAAATAACTGGAATGGAGGCAATATCAAGCCCATCATTCTTTAACATGAAAAATGAAGAAAATAAATGCAGACAATTAGAAAGTAATGAAGACCTTGCCAAGCCATTAATAACAAAATAGGTGATATGATTTGTGAACAAGTCACTAGACCTTGAAGCCTTGGTCCCAGATAGCCTTATGGTGCTGTCTTACAAAGGATTTTCCATAATCCTTGGCCTGTATAGCATCTATTGAGCTGTAAAATGTGCATTGGTTTCCTTTGACATCTGTCAAGGCAGTACTCTCATTTATAGCCTGATTTCTTCCTATAAATTCTTAACATAGGAAATGAAGAAAGCACAAGCCCCTTCCTGTAGCACATACGAGTTATTGTGTTTTTCAGTGGTGTTTGACTTTTTATGACCCTATTTGGGGTTTTATTGGCAAAGATCTTGAGATTGTTTGCCATTTCCTCCTCCAGCTTGTTTTATAGATGAGGAACTGAGGCATACAAGGTCAAGTGACTTGCCTAGGGTCACATAGCTAGTAAGTGTGTGAAGTCATATTTGAACTCAGGAAGAGGAATCTTCTTGACTCTAAACTTGGTGCTCTATCCCCTGTACCACTTCACTGCTAATAGCACATAAAGGTAGGATGTGTCTATGAAAGGCAAATACATGATAAAATAGAAAGGACAACTAGAGAGTTAGAAAATATGTAGACTGCACATGAAATGGCAAATCTATTATGTACAATTTATACTATATTATGGAAATGCTTCTTTTATTCCATAAATTAAAAATAAAATCAATAAAATAAAAGTATGTATGTGGACTAATCCCAACTATGACATAATTCAATAAATATTTATTAAGTACTCACTCTTTGCCAGGCATGCTAAGTGTTGGGGATACAAATAAGAGAAAGAGAATTCTTTCTTGAGGTCAAGTGCCCTAAGCTCAAAAGAGTAGGGGTATCAGAAGATTCCCAGTGTGGAAGCATGATGAAAATGGTGATGGAGACAAAACCAAGCAGAGAAGCAGGTGACAAATGAAGAGATGGCTGGCATTTTGAGGCTATGGGAGGAGTTTTTTGTTCTGTCTTCCAGCTCTTCAATCAGAGGAGCAAAAGCAACTGAGGGTAATGATGATATGTGAGTAACAAAGCTGAAGCAATCTCCATGATTATGAGTTTCTTGGTGATGAGTATATCTGGTGATGAATTTTTCCTAGGTAGGGCATGACAAAGAGCATCATGGAGTTGAAGCCAAGCAGAACAGCTTGCATTTGTTCAATTGCATCTCTCCATTGCTGTCTGTGTAAATGATAGCTATCATTTACATTGCTTGTGTGACTTTGGGCAAGTCACTTAACTTTTTTCATGCTTTGCTTCCTTATCTGCAAAATGAGGGAATTTTACTAGACGAATACTTGGGTTCCTTCCTTCTCTATATACTATGGTCCTACTAATACACCATCTTTAAGGTCCTATTCAATTCAGTATCCAGGTGATTATAGAATATGATAAATGTAACATTTATCAAATTCTATAATCACCTGGATACTATTGTCAACTGTCAATTTGCTTTTTTTTTTTTTTTTTTTAGTGAGGCAATTGGGGTTAAGTGACTTGCCCAGGGTCACACAGCTAGTAAATGTGTGTTAAGTGTCTGAGGTTGGATTTGAACTCGGGTACTCCTGACTCCAGGGCCGGTGCTCTATCCACTGCACCACCTAGCTGCCCCTGTCAATTTGCTTTTAAAGACATATATTACATTTAACAATGTATAAATAAAATTGCTTTATTTGTGCCCCCTTTTATACTACTTTTCATTTACTTTTATGCATTAATTTTTTTCTATTAATTTTTTTTTCATATTTATATCTACCCATTAACTTACTACCCCCTTCCTTAAATAGAAGCTCTTTCCTGTAACATATATGTGCAGCCGGGGGCAGCTAGATGGCGCAGTGGTTAAGGCACTGGCCCTGAATTCAGGAGTACCTGAGTTCAAATCCAGCCTCAGACACTTGACACTTAATAGCTGTGTGACCCTGGGCAAGTCACTTAACCCCCATTGCCTGCAAAAAAAAACCAAAAACAAAATATATGTGCAGCCAAGCTAAACAAATTAACACATTGGCCATGTATATGGATGCACATCTTGTTCTACACATAAGATTCATTACCTATCTGTCAAGATATGAGAGGCATGTTTCATCATCGGTTTTTGTGAGTTATGATTATTTGGTGTTTTAATCAGAGTTCTGAGATATTTCAAATTTATTTTTCCTTCACACTATTGTAGGTATTGCATCAAACTGTTCTACGGTTCTCATTTCACTTTCATTAGTTCATACAAGCCTTCCCATGTTTGGAGGAAATGTACAGCGTTTTTGCAAAAACTACATTAAGAAATTTGGGACACCCTGCACATTGCTCCATAAGAGATGGTTAATGTTATTGGTTTGGAGAAACATGGGAAGGCTTGTATGAACTAATGAGGATGAAATGACAACAGTAGAACAGTTTTTGTAATAACTATATATCCTATTACACTCATTCTACAATTTGTTCAGCTAGTCTCCAATTGATGGGCACCTGTTTTGTTTCCAATTTTGTTACAGCTAAAATGCTTCTATAAATAGTCTTTTACATATAGCCTCTTTTCCTTTGTCCTTGATTTCTTTGGGTAGATGCAGATAGCAGTATTGCTGGGTCTGAGATCCTTATTGATACTTCTGTAGATTCATGATCTTGCCAATTGGAGTATCCCTGCTGCTGGTTGATAACTCATCTATAACTTCTTAGCCTATAAGATTCTGTCCTTAAGTACTACAAAGAGGATCGAGCCAGTGTAATAGAGGCCTTCAGGTTTGTTTAATATTTCATGGATACCGGAGTGATGCCAGGGGATGTTTATTCCTTATTCCTTACCCCTCACTTCATATGTAAGCATCTTGCTCCCTTATGTGTCTGGTTTAACATAAGATAATAGACTCATAAAACTAGAAACAGAAAAGGGCCTCAAAAGCCATCTAGTTCAACCCTCTCATTTTCCAATTGAGGATACTGAGAAGCAAGGAGGTTGCGTCCTCTTCAGGGACACACAAGCAATAAGCACCAGGGGCACGATCTGAACCCAGATCCTCTCATCTTTCCACAGCGCCACATGTCTTCTATGACCCTCTCTGTTACGTAGCAGCCAGATCATCTCTAAATAAGATAGCCAATTCCTGAAAACATTTCCTTTGAATATTTGAATGTGAGGAAGGAATCTAGACAGTGCAGGGGAGAGAGCACTGGGCTTGGAAAGAAAACCTGAGTTCAGATCTGGATTTAGACACTGGGCAAGTCACTTCACCTCTATCTGCCTCAGTTTCTGCAAATGTAAAATGGAAATAATAACAAATAGTTGCTTCCCAGGTATGAGGATCAAATTTTAAAGCCTATGGGGCATAGTAAGCACTTAAATATTCTTTCCCTTGATTCTACCCACCTTCACTAATGTCTTCCTCTGCTACTTCACTGTTATATGGAGATGCTCCTCCATTCGCTAAGGCTATGTCAGTGGCATATAAGTTCTGGCAGACTCTACTAAGCTGGTAAGGTTTAGAGTACACATATAGTAAGTCTGTGGGTCTGTTGTCTGAGTACCAGCCTAATTCAGTTCAGATTTCAGAGAGGCTCGTCTCTGCATTGGTCACAGGCACATGAGTTTCCTGGGCAAGGTCACTCTTGAAGAACTTTAACTGGGTCAGTGAGGTGTTGTGACCTGCACTAGTGGAAAGAATACCCACACTGATGCAAGTTTAGCTTCTTGAAGCGTCGAAGATAAATTTTATGTCTTGCTGAGACAAAAAAAAATCTATCATCAAGGGGACAAAGTTCTGTTTATTAATTTCTCTGTACATAGCTGAGTTATAGAGTTGCATGTTGCACAAATTTCCATGAAATAACCAAAGAAACAAAGGCTTTCAGTGCTTTGGATAGATGTTCTTTGGAAGATTATGGTAGGGAAAGGACAAGAATTATAGAGGATGAGAAGACATGGGTAGTTTGGAATTATTTGCTGAGCTAACCCTGCCATGCTATGTAAATTAATGTTAAAACACAATTTGGAAAAAGAATAAACCATGGGATCACAGAATATTGTAGCTGAGAGGACCCTCAGTGACAAATGGGGAAACTGGCATCCAGGATGATGCCAGGCATGTTTACCCTTACAGAAGCAGAACTACAGAGGAAGTATGGTAAAATGATGAACATTTGACTTGAATCAGAGATCACGTGTTCAAATCCTGTTTTTGCTATTTACCTCGGTTGCCTTGTATAAGTCACTCAAGCTCTAGTTCCCTCATTTGAGGATCTTGGATTTACTGACATCCATCAGATACACCATCTAGTAAATCCATAACCCATAGAGCCATAGAATCAGAGAGTTGGAAAGGAGCTCTAGGAACATCTGGTTCAGCTAATGACCCAAATGAACCCTTAATACAACATATAAAGTAATAGTTCTACAGCCTTTGCCTGAGGACCTCCAATCAGGAGAATGTAGGCCACTACTTCTTGAGGCTGACCATTCTGCTTTTGGATAGCACTAAATATTAGAAATTTTTATTTCTTTTCTTCTATCAAATCTAAAATTTCTTTTTTTTTGAAACTTCTGCCCATTGCTCCTAGTTCTTCCTGGAGTCAAACAGAACACATTTACTCCTTCCTCCACAGGATAGTCCTTCAAATATTTGAAGACAGAGAGCCACCGCATCTCTCCTTATTCTTCTCTTCTCCACACTGGATATTCTTTTGATTGCTCTTTGTATGTCAGTGTTGAGGTTCTCCTCTGGATGCTCTCCACATGTGGTTTGACTAGGGCAGGGTACAGAGGCACTATCATCTCCTTATTCCTGGAAGACATGCAGCTCTTGATTGTATTGACATTTTTGTCTGCCACATCATACTGCTGTTTCATACTTAGCTTGCAGTCCACTAAAACTCCTATGTCTTTTTCAGATAAACTATTCTCTAACTGTGCTTCCTCCACCTTTTATTTGAGAAGTTCCAACCTAATTGTAAGACTTTACATTTTTCCTTATTTCCTTTGTCATAATAGATTCAGCTCTATGAACTATTAGCCTGAGCTCCCTAGATCCCACTATGTTTATGGATGAATTTCAGGGGTCAGTGAGATCATTTAAAAATATATGCAAAACCATATTTTTAAAAGATTGGTTTCTTTTGTAATCCTATGGATTTTATACATTTAAGAATATTTGGAACCATGCCCAAAGGGCATACCTTTTGATCCAGCAATACCTTTGCCAGGTCTATATCCTAAAGATATAAAAAAGGAAAAAGAACTAATTGTACAAAAATATTTATAGCAGCTCTTTTTGTTCTGGCTAAGAATTGGAAACTGAGAGGATGCCCATTCATTGAGGAATGACTAAATCATATGTAGGATATGATGGTGATAGAATATTATTACACTATGAAAAATAAGATAATTTTGGAAAAACATGGAAAAACTTACATGGACTGATAGAAAGTGAAGTGAGTAGAACCAGGAGAATGGTGTACATAGTAACAGCAATATTGTATGATAAAAGAATTGTAAATGACAGCTATTCTCAGCAATACATTGATCCAAGACAATCTCAAAGGACTCATGATAAAGCATGCTATCTGCCTCCAGAGAAAGAACTGATACTGTCTAAATATAGACTGAAGCATGCTATTTTTCACTTGATTTATTTCATTCTTTTATTTTAATTTGAGTTTTCTTGTATAAACTGACTAATGTGGAAATGTTTTACATAATTGCACATGTATAAATGATATTGGATTGCTTACTGTTTCAGGGAGGGGGAGTGGAGAGAGAGAGGGATTGGATTTGGAACTCAAAACTTAAAAAAAGTTAAAAATTGTTTCAACACATAATTAGGGAAAGATAAAACATTATATTAATTAAAAATATTATTCTGAGTATGAATGGCATTGGTTTCACCAGACTACCAAAGGAGTCCATGACACAAAAGAGATTAAGAGCTCCTTTTGGATCCAGGCTCTGTCATGTAGTGTGTAAGTTATCCTTCCCAGTTTTGTGTCATTTGAAGATTTAATCTACATGCTGTCTATCTATGCCTTTATCTAAGTATTGGTGAATTTTAAATTATTATTATTTTGTGGGGCAATGAGGGTTAAGTGACTTGCCCAAGGTCACACAGCTAGTAAGTGTCAAGTGTCTGAGGCTGGATTTGGACTTAGGTCCTCCTGAATCCAGGGCCAGTTGCTTTATCCACTGCACCACCCTAGCTGCCCCCGGTAAAATCTTTTAAAAAGAAAACACAGAGCCAAGTATAGATCCTTGAGATGCTCCACTAGACACCTCCTGTGAACACAACACTATTTTGAATGCATATAATTATCATTTATTCTACCTCTCTCCATCTTCTTCGTAAGAACAGCTAGCATGAGATAATTTTTCAAAAATGCTGCAAGTTAGCACTTTAGAGGTCACTAGGAAAACTACACTAAAGAATTTCCCTTGTCTATCAGTTTAGTAACATCAGCAAGGAAATAAATTTAGTTTTTCATGAATTATTTTTGATGAAGCCATGCTGAGGTCTTTGTTATCAAAGCTTCCCTTTATAGACGTTCATTAACCATCTTATTATTGGTTCATTCTAGAATTTTCCCAGGTATCAAATTCAAGGTCACTGTCCTATAGTTTGTAGCCTCTGTTTTCTTCTTTTCTGACTCTTCTGAAAATCAGGATATTTACCTACCTCCAATCTTGAGATATAGCTCCCATTTTCAAATACTAATAACAACAATCTCAACGACGAGCTCAACACCCACATCTACCACATCTTTCAGTACTTGAGGATGTAGTTTCCATTTGAGGAAATGAAGTGGTTATGTAAGTACCAAATAGAGATGGCTAAATGGTTGCTGAGAAGGTTTGTGTCAGCCTGAGAAACCTGAATGTGAACTTTTAAATGAAGCCACTACACATGTGGTAATGAGAACATATATATGAAGATTTCAGCAAAGCTCTTAATGTAATGTTTCACTAACTCTTAGTTGCACTTTGAATCTTAATTTGGATAGGCAGGATCATTTTTACCATGCAATGAAAAGCTGTTGAATGACTTTAAACTTAGGATAACATTAGTGATAACAATAGCATCATCTTTCCAGGGTGCTTTTTTGTGTGAACAGTCCAGTGCCCTACAGGCATTTGGCAATTAATCCTAAGAATATTGCAGAGAGATTAAATGACTGCATAAATTCATAGAATGCTCTTGCTAGAAGGGACATTATGGGTTATCTGCCCAAGCTCATTATTGTACAGAGGAACAGAGGAAGGTGTAACATGCTCACCTACAATCAGAAAAACTGAGGTGCAAGGAAGTGAAACAATTTTCTCATTGAAGCAAAGACAGTAAAAAGCAACCTCATCCCTCGTTTCCTTATCCCACCTTATCCTGCCCTTCCCTGCCTTGTTTATGAGTTTTACAAGTGAACTCTTCTTAGGTAGGTTGGTAAAAATTCTCATTGAGTAGAAAAGGAATGTGAACCTGAACTTTATATTTTTCAGGTTATTTTAATTCTGCGCATGAACCCAGAGGCTACTGCAGTGGGCACATTATTATAAGTTCAATAAATAGAAAATGTCAAAGGAGTTAGAGGTGAAAGGGAAAAAATGAATATTTTGTTGGTTTCTCTTGGGTAACCAAAACACCAAGTTGATTTACTGCATCACAAAAGATCTGACAAGAAGACTGGCAAGGGAGTGGCAAGGAACCTGCTGTTTCATTGCATTGGAGATATTTCTCCATGTGGGACACCTCTGATTCATAAATCTAGAACTCAACTTTGATGACTTGCTGACCCAGCTTCTGAGCCTCAGTTCTACCTGGATCACTACCTTTGGGGCTCTAGCCTAGAATATAAAGGAGTATAGACTTAGAGCTAGAATGAATCTCAGAGTTCATTTATTTTGACTCCTTTATCTGACAGATGAGGAAACTGAGATCCAGAGTGCCACTTACACATGGTTACATAGGTATCATATGACAGAACCAGAATTCAGAATAAGGTCCACTGGTATTGCCTTCTTTGCATAGTTCTGTGCTTTATGTTTATTCTCTAACCTAAACTCCTTTCACGCCTGCCTCTTCACCCATACACGGGAGACCCCTTATCAAAGGGAGAAAATGACAATTTGCGGGAATATGAAGGGTTAGTTATGAAGGCAGATGATTAGCCAGGAAAGTGTAGATTGAATGCTGGGTTTTGGGTTAGAAGGAAAGCCAGTTCAAATCCTGCATCTAATAGTAGCTGTGTAAGTATGAGCAAGACAGGACCTCTCTGAACCTCAGTTTTCTAATTTACAAAATAAGTGTAATAATACCCATAGTGCTTACCTTCCAGAGTGATTATGAGGGTCAGATGCAATAACATCTGTAACTACTTTTGTTTACACTTGAGAGTTTGTTATTATAGGAAACTCCCCAGTAAGGCAACTCTCTCTTTCAAAGTGATCAAAACTTCTCTCTTTCTTCTTCCTTCCAGGAGGCAATATGTAAACTGGGACTTCCTGTGAGGAATGTGAAAAGGGTCCATGCTATCCAAATGGCAGCCATGAAAACATGACGGGTAATTTCATGTCTTGCTTTGATGATCCTGAGACTGGATCCCAGAGTCCTAATTTCATTTTCTGTTTTGTTTTTCCTTTCTGAGTATAGTATAGGTAAGTGAACATTGATCTCAAGAAGGATGCATATGCTTGTCCCTTGAGCAAGCACACACATATACTTACATATATTCACATGTATAATAGGGCAGCACATATATGTTGTGTATAACATATATACCCTTTATATACGCACATACACATACATATATATCCACACACATATGTACATACATTCACATGTATGTACACTTGAAAGATCTGGAAGTCCTAGTTTCTTGGTGTGTAATTTAAGATTCTAAATGTGGATTCTAATGTGTTCCCCCAGTTTGGGGGAAACTGACTAAAAATCACTGATAAAATGAGTTTAGGTTTTTAAGGGTTTATTGGAAAATAGAAAGAAAAAGATTGAGAACAGAATTCTAACAGCCTGGCATTGCTATCTTTCCTCAAATTTCCTGTGAAGTCCTCTGCCGCCACCACCATCAAGTCCGGAAGCCAAAAAGGGCCAGCGCTCTCTGTGCAGGCTCCCTTTCCTCCTTGAAGGCTGGCTCGGCTAGCCTGAAAATAAGGGCTTTGAGGGGATCATGCAGAGCTCAGGTGAAATGCGACAATGCCTAGTCAGCAGTTTTACAAACTACTTAATGTCTTGATGATGTGTCTAAGGATCCATCAGGACTGAATTTACTCTGATCCTGTGCATGGGTCCAGAGTTGAAAGGCACTCTAGTGGAGTGGGAATGATTGTAGAATCTCCCCTCTTCACCCAGTAGTGGTTATTATTGTTAGTTAATGCTAAACAAGTATATATATATATATATATACACACACACACACACACACACACATATACACACATATATATATACACACACTTATATATATATATATAAAATGTGTGTGTGTGTGTGTGTAGTACCTACCCTCAAGGAGCTTATGTTCTCCTGTGGCAGAAATTCTACTTTTAGTCAGATCAGTACAATATAAAGAAGGCTATGATGACAGTAAAGGAAATCTATTCAAAACGCTCTAGGAAAATTGGAGGATATAGAGAATTCTTTCTGCCATGTAGGTCAGGGACAGCTTTAGGGAAGAGACTTTAATGGAAGTCTTCTTTTTTTGTAAGAAAAATGTCAGGGCAGCTAGGTGGTGCAGTGGACAGAGCACTGGTCCTGTAGTAAGGAGTACCTGAATTCAAATCCGGCCTCAGACACTTAACACTTACTAGCTGTGTGACTCTAGGCAAGTCATTTAACCCCAATTGCCACACAAAAAAAAAAAAGAAAGAAAAGAAAAATGTCAGGAGAAGTACCAAAATTCAGAATGAATTGACATCAGTAGGCAAAACTAAAAACAACTATAAGAATAGTTATATTGGAGAAGTAAGGAGACTTTATGAAGACACTAGGACTTCTGTCTGGGGTGGATGGGGCAAAGAATAATACCTGGAGATGGAGGGAAGGCAGAGATGCTCAGCTTTTATTCTGCTTCCATTTTCTCAGCCATGGAGGATGATCTCAAAGAATATCATAGAGTAACTAGAAAGGGTATTTGCTAACCTAGCTAAAGATGTAGCCTGAGAGGCAGCATAGTGTGGCAGATAGGGCACTAGCCTTGTAACTCAAAAAGACCTGGGTTCAAATCATGGCACAAACACTTACTAGCTTGTGACCCTGAGCAAGTCACAACCTTTCAAGCTCTCAGTTTCCTCATCTAAAAATTGAATGTCCCTTCTAGCTCTAAATTCGTGATCATATGACCAAGATAGTTGCTTTTTTTTTTTTTTGTGGGGCAATGAGGATTAAGTGACTTGCCCAGGGTCACATAGCTAGTAAGTGTCAAGTGTCTGAGGCAGGATTTGAACTTAGGTTCTCCCGAATCCAGGGCTGATGTCTTATTCACTGCACCATCCAGCTGCCCCTCCCCAAGATAATCTTAATAAATCCAAGTAGATGTCCCACATTTTGGAAAAGTAAAAGAAGTGCAAATATGATTGTAAATCACTGTCAATGACCTCTGAAAGATTCTGGATTCCGATTTATGACTTCTTTAACATCATTTTTGGCACTGTGGGAATAACCTCTACCAGAGCAGGTCATCAACTTTTCTGCGACTTATATTTTTACAAGAATTGCTCAGTGCTCAGGGCACTGAGAAGTTAAGTGAATCACATAGGGTCACATAGCCAGTATGTGTCAGAGGCTGGTCTTGAAACCAAAGCTGATGCTTTATCTACTATGAGAGTTTCAAATACTTTATAAACTTTACAACACAATATAAAATATCAGCTATTATTATTAAGAGAGTAGTTCGGAAGTTTCCTGCTATTGAAGAATTTTCAGATAGCCTCCATTCTCATCTCTCCAGGATGGGTTAGGGACAATCCAGCCTAAAGACAGCAGGATAGTATTGTGACCTTTAAAGAGCCCAAAATAACTCTGTCTCTATGACTCCATGAAAATTTCTTTTATCTCTCACACTAGGTCACTATATATAGCTTTGAAATTCCAAAGACTTTTGGCTTCTGTAATCATATCTTCACAGGCTAATTTTGCCTTAAAGGAATATTAGCAACTATGCTCTTATGCTAAAATCTATTCATCTGAATAGATATTAACTTTTGGGAGCATAGTCATAGAATAGTCTTAAGCTAGAAGGAACCTTTGAGGTTATGATATAATGAGAAGTCCCAAGGAGGAAGACAGGAAGAGAAAATCCTGAATTTAGTAACATACAAATAATAGCCTAGCACAAAAAGCATTAGTAGGCTTCTCTAAATCCCTACATTTAGAATATCATTGTTGAAGTTGTGGAAAGGTGAGAACATTTATGCATTGCTCGTAGAGTCATAAACTGGTATTACCACTTTAGAAAACAATATGAAATTATGCAAAGGAAGTGATAAAAATGTGCATTCCCTTTGACCCAGAGGTTACATGGTTAGGCATATCCTCCAAAGAGGTCAATGACAAAAAGAAAGGCCCCATACACACCAAAATCCCTAAACCAGCACTTTTTGTGATGACAAAGACATGGAAAGCAAGTGGATGTCCATCAGTTGAGCAACGGCTAAACAAATTGTGACACATGAATTAATGGAATATTAATGTGCTACAAGAGATTATGAATATGAAAGAAAGAAGGATGAAAACATATATATGAACTGTTGCAGAGGGAAGTAAGAAGAACCAGATAAACATATACAACAAAATAAAAAAAAACTTAATCAAAATTGAATGTTTTGGAATTATAATGATGCAACTTGACCACAAAGTAGAGATGGGGAAAACCGCTTCCTCCTGCTTCTTTGAAACTAATATTTTTGTGGTAGGGTCATAATAAGTGCTTAATAAATGTTTATTGATTGAATAATCTCATTAAGGAGGCTGATTAAGGAAAGCATCTTGGTATCAAATACATTGATACACATACACACACACACACACACACACACACACACACAGAAAATAAATCACCACATTCTCATTGAATTGAAATTCTAGTCTAATCTCAAATCAATTCCTTGAAGTTTTTTTATGGGTTAGATAGACTACTCAGAATTCTGAAAACTATTTTTATGGTTTTGATGGTTATATATGATGATGCTGATGGGGGTGAAAAATGTTTAAGGTAGCATGTGGGGCACTGGACTTTGGCATTTACTAATCATGTTACACTGGGCAAGTGACAACCTTTTTCAGTTTCAATAATCTCATTGTGCAATGAAGATAATAACACGAGCATGGCCTACTTCATTGGATCATAGACCTAGAGCTGGAAGTGACCTTTGAACTCATTTAGATTATCTGTCTCACTTTATAGAAGAGGAAACTGAGTCCCAGAGTGACTAAGTAAGTGTCTGAGCTGGGAGTCAAATGCGGGTTGGGTCATTCTAAGTTTAGGGCTCTTTACATGTGTCATGTTGGGTTATTCTGATAATCTGATAACATAAGAAAATGTTTTGTAACTATGAAATATTTCAGGCATGTAAACTATTATTATTTCTTTTCTCTTTTTACCAGGCTGATTGCACTCAGGCATATCCTACATTGAGTGGGAAGAATGTTGAGAATGATTTATGTTGCTGTCAGTGGTTATCCCATAGCAGACAACTTTATGGGGTTCTATGTAGTATTTTTTTGAAAAGAAAAATTTTAGGGACAGATAATTGATATCTTTTTCTTTTAGCTTCTGGTAAAAATAACTCTCCCTCTGCACTTGTTCATTGACTTTTGCTTTTTCATTTTCCCCTTCTTTTTGAAGACTAATTCTCCATTATGACCTCTAGGATCTCTCCTGAGGGATTTTCAATTATGGGAGACAGTAGGATGCTTTTGTATAGCATGCTGACCCTGGAATGAGGAAGACCTGGCTTCAATTCCTGCCTCAGATATTTCCTAGTTGTGAAACCATGTTCAAGTCCCTTATTCATTCACAGCCTTACTTTTGTCATCTGTAAAATAGTAAAAATCTATAAAATGATAGTACCTCACAAGGTTGATGTGAGAATCAAAGGAGATGAAGCACTTTACAAACCTTAAAATTCTATGTAAATGTAAGCTAGTATCATCATCACCTTCATTATTATAATTATTATTATATAATTTGGGAGTGTGTAGTTGACAATACTGTAAATAATTAATTGTTATTTGAGGTTTTTATTCCTCGGCTCTCACTGGCCTGGGGCTCCGCAAACGGCACTGTGCTCCACCCACTGGTTGTAGCCATTGCCAGGGCTCTGGCACCTCACGTCATCACCACTCGCCGATATCTACATGGGCCTGGCAAAATTATAATGATTGGAAGCCTAGTGAGGGCAGTCATGTGACTGTCAGAGCGGCCATCCCATTGGCTGGGACTGTGTGGGGTGTTTCTAGGTTTGGAGGGAGGAGAATTGGGCATTCTAGGTGGAAGCTGGAAAGCAACAGGCGTTCTGCTGCGTATTTTCAGCTGATTCCTGGGCGGTGGTATTTTTTCTGGTATTATAATTTCCCTTTCCCCATTTTACTTCCTTTCCCTTGATCCTACTGATCCTGTTTGTGTTTTGTTTTTAAGTTCGTTCTTGTTAAAATAAATCTTGTTCTGTTTTGAGGGAGGCTGCCGGTCTCCTTCCTTGTCTCAATATTGCGGCGAGCCGCTTAGCTAGCACTCCCCAATTAAAAATTGGTCCCCACAATACCAATACAGGATCATTGGGCCTGAAAAGTCTAGGAAACTGTTGGATCATCCATGGTCTAAGAACTGTCCTTTGGATATGTCCATTTGTAGCTTGATTTTGGAGCAGTTACTGGTGAAGGTAAAGAGGAAAGAACTAAGTCACAGTCAGTGAACAGGAGTGCTAAGAATAGATAAAGATTGTTCTTATGTACTGCTTTTCTCTAAGTGCCTAAAATGTATCAGAGATGTATGAAGTAGACCATGCATGAGAGGCAAAGGGAAGATATTACTACTCATTTATTAAACTAGCCATGAATATTAGCATAGCTTAGACTTTCAATACTGGTGGAAATTTGACTTAGGCCTAAAGGAAAACAGACTAAAAATTAGGATTTTTTAAACACAGCAAGTTAGGTCTTCTGAATCAATGTTTTAAGGTAATGAAACTCACTGACATTAGTCATTTCTTTCCCTTGAAACTATATGGGAAATATGGAAAGGAATGATGTAACAATACAACCAACTAATATTTATATAATGTCTTAAGGTTTAAAAGACACCTTACAAATATCTCATTTTATTCTCACAACAACCCTGTGAGGTGAGTGCCATATTACTATCCCAATTTTATAGATGAGGAAACGGAGACAGACAGAAGTTAAGTGACTTGCCCAGGGTCACATAATAAGTATCTGAGGCAAGATTTGAACTCGTTTTCCTGTCTCCAGCTTCAATTTTCTATCAATTGTACCACCTTAAGCTGATTGGTCCTCATGCTTGTGGCATGATAGATTGTAGAGGCAGTGTCACTTAGCGGAAAGGTCCCTGGATTTGGAATTGGAGATTCTGGGTGTGAATCCTCACTCTTACTACCTCATACTATGTTTACTACCTCATATTATTTTCTTTTTCATACTCTTTTACACTTGAACTATGCTGTTTGCCTTTTCTTTAACTCAACATTCGATTTGCTTCCTCTGTTAGACAAATTACACCTCTTACCTTCCTCACTGTAGTTACCTGATGCTCTGTAACTACTCTGGGCCTAGAAAGCACATTTTTCTCATAGCTCATAGCTGTCTCTTAGTTTCAATTGCTTTCTTCAAAGTTCAGCTCAGGTAGCAAGCCTTTCTTATCCCTTCCAGTTATTAATGCTCTCTCTTTTCTCAAATGATCTCATATTTACTTATCTTTTTACATCTTCTTTCATCAAGCACTTATTTATTTATTTATACATAAATATTCTATCATCAGGTACAGAATTTAAAGTCTTCTGGGGCAGTAACCACTTTCCATTTTTTGTCTTTGTATCTCCAGTGACTAAAGATTCCACGAAATTATAGTAGGCCCTTGATATGTATCTATTGAATTGAAATTAAGTTATTTTCTGTTTCTGGGCTATAATATTTTATTTTTTGTGATTTCCTTATTGATTAGAGAGCTTTTTCTGAAAAAAAAATGAGAGGGTTGGGCTAGATCAGGGATTCTTCTATACACACACACACACACACACACACACACACACACACACACAGGCAGGGCAATGAAGGTTAAGTGACTTGCCCAGGGTCACAAGCTAATGTCAAGTGTCTGAGGTCATATTTGAACTCAGTTCCTCCTGAATTCAGGACTGGTGCTTTATCCACTGCACCACCTAGCTGCCCCTAGATCAGGGATTCTTAACCTGTGGACCATACAACGAGTCTATGGCTAAATTTCAGGGAGTTCATGAAGTTGGATGGGAAAGATATACATCTTTATTTTTACTAACCTCTAATTGAAATGTAGCATTTCCTTCAATTTCAAATATAGGCAAAACCTCACCCACTTACCAAAAGGGGCCATGACCAAAAATAAAGTTAAGAAGTACTGGATTACATGGTCTCTAAGATCCTTTCCAGCTCTAAATTCCATGAATTTATTTGCAAAATTGTGAAAATTGGATGCATGGATAAAAAATTTGGGTTTCTTTTTTGACAAACTATATGTCTGTTTTCCCCAGATTTTCAGATCTTTCCCATCACCTTATATGATGGGGTCCTGATGGTGGCATAATGCATACACAGAGACAGTTGTACAAATATGTAAATCAATGGTGCATTGATGCAAAGACTATCATTTATTCCTAGTTACAATGGCCACTTACAGAGACTACTATCTGTCTGAAACTCTTAGATGCAGCATTTAGAGTCTCTCCTACATCGTTGCTCAAACATAACTATTGAGCTTCCAATTTAACATGCTAGACTGGTCAATCTGTCCAGACATTAACCATCAGGGGCTCTGAAGCTATCAGAATTCAACCAGTGTTCTAGTTTTAAACAGTTAAGAGCCATTTGGGGAATTGTAAATGTATTCGTAGACAACATGGAAATTATTCACCCTTTAAGATCTCTTCATGTTCATAAATATTTAACCCCTATATCAGACTCTCCTTGACATGACGAGACTGGATATGCTTTGGGGATATCTCAATTATCTATTCTTGCATTTTCTACCCATGCAGGGGATTAGAATTTAGCACTCCCTTTCCAACTTACTTTATTATTATTTTTTTTTAGCATTCCCCAAATGGCTATAAATTCTCCCTATAAGCTCATAGGCTCAGAAACCTTCAAAACAGATACATTTTGTTTACTTAGTAAAAGATTCAGATATGTTTTGTGTTTAAGTCCATGGGGGTAAATAAAATGAACCCTCCTCTTATAATAGGCCATTATTTCCCCTGGGAACCTGTATAACTTCTGGCCTCCATCTTCGATGAAGCCTTAGAAAAGGGGAAGGCTTCCATTAGAGCCTGGAGCAAGTCAAGGGACACAACTCCCTCTTCTAGGAGACAATTATCTCTTAGAAAGAGAAAAAATGAAAATAAAAGCAAAATTCAAGGTGTATTCCTTTACATTAGTGCTCTGCTGTCTCACTGTTTACTTTATTGGCAACTCTTCAACCCAGATTCAGCCCACGACTCCCTGGAGTATTTCTCCATCTTTCTTTATCAGCCTTCTCAGCTGGCAAAGTCTTTGCTGTTATTGATTTCTCCTTTGATTGGTGAATTCTTCCTTGGAACTTCCATTTGAAGATGTTCCCCTATCAGTCATGCTCACTTCTAACCTGGCTCAACCCCTGGCTTTCTGGACTCTTTTTTCCTCTTTTTCCTTTTTTTTTTTTTTTTAAAGTGAGGCAATTGGGGTTAAGTGACTTGCCCAGGGTCATACAGCTAGTAAGTGTCAAGTGTCTGAGGCTGGATTTGAACTCAGTTCCTCCTGAATCCAGGGCCGATGCTTAATCCACTGTACCACCTAGCTGTCCCTGGACTCTTGTTTTTTTTTTTTTTAAACTCTCCTTTTCTACTGTTCAGGGAAACAACCTCCTTCCCAGATTTTAGCCCCTCTTTGTGTTGTATTTTCTCATTACAATGTAAAGCCCTTGAGGGTGGGGATTTTCTTTTTTCTTATATTTGTATCCCCAGTACTTAGCACATTGTCTGATACTTAGTAAGCTATTAATAAATGCTCTGTCTGTCTGTCCATCTTCTCTCTATATATTTATGTATCTGGTATCCGTCTTTCTGTTTTTCAGTCACTTTTGGTCATGTCCATATCTGCAGGACCCCATTTGAGGTTTTTTTTTTTTGGCAAAGATACAGGGGTGGTTTGCCATTTCCTTCTCTAGCTCATTTTAGAGATGAAGAAACTGAGGCAAACAGGGTTAAGTGGATTTCCCAGGGTCACATAGCTAGTAAATAACTGAGGCTAGACTTAAACTCAGGAAGATGAGTCTTTTTCACTGTAGGTCCTGTATTCTATACACTGTGTCAACTAGCTGCCCATTTGTCTGTCTATTATCTATCTATCTATCTATCTATCTATCTATCTATCTATCTATCTATCTATCTAATCTAATCTAATCTAATCTATCACCTATCTCCCTTCCTGCTGGTGTTCTTGTTATCCTCCATTCTTTTTTAAAAACTTTTTAAATTTTTAAAAAATTAAAAAAAATTGTTATCCTCCATTTTTGGTAGGGACTATGGGTCCCTGGATACCAATCACGTGCCATGGATCCTTTTCAGTTATATACTCTGCTTTGCTTTGGTGCTACCTGTTATTGCACTCTCCTCAGAGACATGGTGCTGTTTCTTGAATAACTAGTTGAACCACAAAGAAATTACACTGGTGCCTTGACTGACAGTGTTACAGTTCTTTCTCCCACCTTTTCTCAAGTGTCAATTGCTTATTTCCCATTCTAGGTGTCATAGCCTTATCCTTTGAACAAAGATTGTCCTCAAGTGGTGGGTTCACTCAGATAGGTCTTTGCCTCCTATTTGTTGGCTCTTGCTTAGTCTATAGCTATGGACTTCTCTCCTTAAGAAACTGGACAGTATGCATGTTTCTTGCTTCAACATTCCATAGCTTACTCTTGGGGTTCAGAAGAATGTTCTTTCTCACTTTCTCCACCTGCTTTTTTATCTCCTATTCTCTCCCTGGGAAGTTGCATAAGCCATGTAAACTACCCTAGATTGCTTCTTGTAGGCTCTCTGATAGGGAGGAGAGAAGGCCAGAGCCATTCTTTTCATAGAAGGAAACTTCTCTGAGGGAGAAGATTTCATTAGTCTTCACTATAAAGATAGATAGATGGATGGGTAGATGGATGGTTTAATGGATAGATAGAGCATTTACTTAGTGCTTACTATGTGAAAGGCACTGTGCTGAGTTCTGAGGATATACATTCAAAAAAGTATGACAGCTATCATCAAGAAGCTTACATTCTAATTGGGGAAAACAATACATAAGGGGAGTAGAAAGTGGCAGTAGGATGGGGAAAGGATAAAATTTCTCAAGGTACAATGCAGCCATCAAAGAGAATGGAAGATTCCAGAAAGAGAGTCCAGGCATGAGTAAGGTGAAACATAGCTTCCTAAAATGGTGGTCCTAGGAAAAGAGTCACCAATCAGGAGAGGAAGGTCTCAGGGAGGAGATTCCATGACCATAAAGAGTCACAGAATTTTAGACTCAAGAAAAACAAACCTGTATATTTTACAGATCATGGAACTGGGGCTCAGAGAGGCTAAATGGCTTGCTCATGGCCACACACAAAAATGGCAGTGCTAGGATTTGAACTCAGACCTTCTGACTCCAAAAATCAGCTCCTTTTCATTATGCTGTAAAGCAGGTTGTATCAAAATAGAATGTTTTCCTCTCTGCGAGATAAAAAGAAAAGGGGTGAGGGGAAGAAGTAGAATCTAACTTCTCTTTTTTTAAAAATCACTAGCTGTTAATATTTATGCCACTGCAATATTCTGCTTACACTTGCTTCCATTGCCTTAGAGTTTAAAATGAACTCTGGTATGCTGCCAAAGTACTAATCATTGAGCTAGATTTTCCGTGTCTAATTCCTTTGTTCCATGTAATAGCCATTGCATAGCTGGAGCTCAATAAGATGCTAACTTTTTCATTTCAAAAAATTGTCTAGAACTTTCCTTGGTGGACCCTAGAGAGACAACCAAGCTCATGTCATGCTCCATAGACTACAGACTTTGTATTCAAAGGCTTCATTATTATACCTGAAGGTAGTTGGAATTTAGAGGGAAACAGTATTGTTGTTGAATGAGATATTTTGACTTGATCATATGTCAAGTTGCCAAGTTCATGTGTCCCTTGGGAAATGTGGCCAGGGGCTGGGGGGCAATATAGTCATTATCAGTGAAAACTCTGGGAATGAAATTATTATTATTATTATTAGTTGTAGTAGTAGTAGTTGTTGTTGTTGTAGTCATAGTAGTCATAGCAGTAGTAGTAAGTATTAAAAGAAAAAGGAAAGCTTTGGTTTGTATTGTTTGGTTCCCACTGGTAAAACATCAATTTTAGAGGAGAAAATAGCAATAATTTCAATATTGAAGGTATAGTCACTATTGCTTATAGTCTCAGTAGTTGGGGCAGTTCTTTCTTCATTGGAAGACTAGCTTCCTGGCAAAAGTTGGATACACTGCAGGGATAGTTCTAAATGAGAGGAAGTACATTATAATGGGTGAATGCTGTAAGGAGGAAGGGAGACCTGGGTTCTAATCCTATTTCAGGTATTTACTAGTTGCATGACTCTACTAAAGTCAGTGAGTTTTTCTGGACCTCATTTTCCTCTTTTGTAAAATAAGAGGCAGTTCAGTATAATGGATAAAGTGCTAACCTTGAAGTCAGGAAGACTTTATCTCTGATACATATAGGTTATGTGACCATGACAAGTCAGCTAATTTTTCAGAATTCTAAAAATAAGAGCTAACGTTTATATGGGACTTTAAGGTTTGCAAAGCACTTTATAAGTATTATCTCATTTTATCCTCAATAAAATAACGTGGAATGTAGGTGCTATTATTATCCTCATTTGACAAAATGAGGATACTGAAATAGGCAGAAGTTAAGTGATTTGCTCAAAGTCATAGCTAGTAACTGTCTGAGGATGGATTTTAATTTAGGACTTACTATTTCTAGACCTAGTGCTTGATGTCCTATGCCTCTAAGATGTTCTAGACATCGAGCTGCCTCTAAGTTGTTCTAGGTAACCCACATTTTTAATTGCAGAAAAGTTCCAACTTGTACCTAAAGAGAGAGTTGATGAGAGAATCCCTCATCTGAGACTTCCCAATACATCTGAAATCACAGGTCCAGTCCCTGTCTATGTCCTCTCACAGAGCTACTATGAGGATCAAAGAAAGATGATGCATGTATAGCAACACTGTTCATATATTAAACTAAGATTGACCTCACTCTTCAGGTTATTTTTCAGATGAGCTACAGTATGGTATAGTGGAAACATCATTGTGTCAAGAGACATGCAGGTCTATATCTTTCTAGTTTTGAGGCCTGGTTCCTATATTTCATCTTTACTCACATTTCTTGAAGGAAACTCTGTATTGCATTAACTTTATTTCCCCTTTCATCAATCAAAGGCTATGGAATCAGGTAGCTTTAGCACCAGGAAAGTAGGTGGCTTAGTCAAGTATCTAGAACAAGAAATAACAGGCTGAGGGTTGCATCTGTATCCTCATAGTTGTAAAAGACATTGGGGAAGGCTCCTAGCACAAAAGGTAGAACCCCATAGGATGATTTTAAGATGAGAAGAAGCATAGGGGTTCTGATTTGTATTACTGGAAACAGAATTATTAACAGGATAGAGTGAATGGGGATTTGCTTCTGAGTGGCACAGTTGAGGGGGTCATACTTCCTCCCTGGGTAATTGTGCTTCCTCTCTATGGTGACTGATATCTCTGTGCTTCACTTACTGGTTTTCCAGAGGCATAGGGCCTAGCTAAGAAATGGGCCATTCCATTCTGGTATAATAAACACCTAGTTGTAGCTGGTAACTGCCTAAGGCTAGATTTGAACTTATGTCTTCCTGACTCCAAGCCTTGCACTCTATCACACTGCCACCTAGTTGCATAAGTTCTTTACCCTCCCCCCGCAACCCCAACATGGTTTATCTTTCTCTTACTCTGTCCCTCCTGAAAAGTCTGTTTAGTCTCTGACCACTGACTGACTCCCTTGATTTTTCCTCCCTTCTATTAGGCCCTACTCCCTTCTTTTATCCCCTTCCTTTTCTACTTCATTGTACAGTAAGATAACCCAACTGACTGTGTATGTTATTCCTTCTTTGAGCCAATTCCAATGAGAGTAAGGTTCAAGTATTGTCTGCCATACCCTCATTCCATTTCCCCCTCCACTGCAAAATCTCTTCCTTTTTACACTTCTTTTATGTGAGGTAATTTCCCTATTCTCCCTCTCCCTTCCCCCTTCTCCCAATACATCGCTATTTTTCACCTCTTTATTTTTTTTTAAATTATCCCATGACAATCAACTCATACTCATGCTTTCTTTCTACACTCCTAAGGACAAAGTTCTTAGGAGTTACAAGTATCATCTTCCTTTGCAAGAAAATAAAGAGTATGATTATGATTTCTCTTTCTTTTTTATCTTTTTGTCCTTCTCTTGAATCTTATATTTGAGAGTCAAATTAGGAATGTTTGAAAGTCCTCTATCTCATTAGATATCTGTTTTCCCCAAGGTTATAATCTTTGCTCCTTTACTTTCTGAATATCATATTTAAGCCCTCCAATCTTTTAATGTGGAAGCTGCTAAATCTTGTGTGATCCTGACTGTGGTTCTACAATATTTGCATTGTTTCCTTCTGGTTGCTTGCAATATTTTCTCCTTGACCTGGGAGCTCTGGCATTTGGCTGTCATATTCCTGGGAGTTTTCATTTTGGGATCTTCTTCAGGAGATGATTGGTAGATTCTTTCAATTTCTACTCTACTCTCTCATGGCAGTTTTCCTTGATAATTTCTTGAAATATGATATGTGGGCTCTTTTTTTGATCATGGCTTTCAAATAGTCCAGTAATTCTTAAATTACCTCTTCTTTACTATTTTCCAGGTCATTTATTTTGGGTTTTTTTGGATGAGGTATTTAATATTTTATTTTATTATTGTTTCTTTATGTCCCATGGATTTTTCCACTTGCCCATTTGGCCAATTCTGCTTTTTAAAGGAGCTCTTTCTTCAGTGGATTTTTGTGTCTCTTTTACCATTTCATCTATTATGTTTTTGAAAGTGTAATTTTCTTTATTATTTTTTGTGCCTTTTTTACGTAGTTGTTGACTCTCTTTCATATTTTTTTTTTGCCTCTCATTTATTTTCCTAATTTTTCCTCTACTTCTCTTATTTGATTTTAAAAATCATTTTCAAGCTCTTGCAGGAATTCTTGTCGAGTTTGTGTCCAATTCACATTTTTCCATTAAGACTTCGCTTGTAGCTATTTTGACATTGCTTTGTTCTGAGTTTGTGTCCTTATCTTCCTTGTTACCAGAGTAAACTTTTATAGTCAGATTCTCTTTTCTTTCTTTTTTGGTTTGCTCATTTTTTCCTAGTCTATTTCTTGTCTTTGAACTTTATGTTACAGTTGGACTCTGCTCCTGAGGTGGCAGAGCACTATCCTAAGCTTTAGGTTTTTCATGCTGCTGTTTTTAAAGCTTGTTCTGGGGTCTGTAAGTTTTTGGCGCTTCCAAGGTGGTATGATCTAAGGAGAGGTATGGTCACTGCTCTCCTGGCCTGTGCTCTCATCTTTAACCATGAATGGACTTTGTTTTTCTGTTTGTTTTCCTGTGGGCTACTCTTGGTCTTGGAACTCTGCTTTTCTTTGGCTGCAAACCCTAATGCTCCTTTCTGCCTTGGAACTGAGACCAGAGTCCCTATTTCCTTGTGAGTAACCACAAGCACTCTTTCTTCACCATGGAACTGTGAGTGGGCACTGTGTACTTCTATATCCTCAAGCACTAGTGCTCCCCTTTGCCCTGGAACTGTGAGCTAGAACTACTTATGGGCAATGCAATAGGATCTCAAACCCAATGCCAGTAAAGGGTAACCTATTATTTCTTTCTGACCAGTTGTCCCACCTCCTTAGTGTGTGTAATTTGAGAGCTCTTAAAGGTGCTGTTGCCACTATTACGGCTTCTGATGCTGCATTGGCAGGGTGTGACCTGTGCTGCTCTGTGCTTTGGGCCTACCACCACTCTGATGTGAAAAATCTACTGACCTCCTAAGTTGTTTTACCACAAACTTTTGTCAACTCTGCTACTCCAGAATTTGATTTGAGGCCTTATTTTAAAGTTTCTTGGAAGGAAATGTTGGGAGACTTCATCTGAGTTCCTGACTCTACTCTACTGTCTTGGTTTCATTCTCAAAAATATTAAATTTTTTTTTGGCATGAACTGATGATTTCAATGTAGTATAGGAAATTCATAGCATAGAAGCCTTCTCCACTGAAGATTGGTAGCTCATCTAATTTAGAGCAGATCCATAACTAGCAATTCTTGCTCCTAAGGCAAGAGTAAAAGAAAAAAACAACAACAGCAAATTCAGTGATAAGTGGAAGAGTCATTAGATCCCAGAGCAGCATAATGCCCCTTTTAGGAGAGATTCTGGAATATATGAAGTCCATTCCTTGGGAAATCATGGTTAGGGGTGGCACTCACCTTGAATGTTGCCACTTAGAGTAGATGGGGGAAGTTGGCATTCAGTAGCTTCCAATTTTAACTAGTTATTCTTCCTATCAACATATTGTTGTTGTTGTTATTGTTCAGTTATTTCGGTCATATCTGATCCTTTGTGACCCTATCTTGGGTTTTCTTGGCAGAGATACTGGAGTGATTTGCTATTTCCTTCTCCAGATCATTTTACAGATGAGGAACTGAGGCAAACGGGGAGAAGTGACTTAGCTCAGGGTCACATAACTAATAAGTGTCTGAGGTCAGATTTGAACTCAGAAAGGTGAGTCTTCCTGAGATCAGGCCCAGCCTTTAGATCTAGACACTGAGCCACTTAACGGTCCTTTATCTAGATATTAAAGCCATCTCTTTCTATCTGTTGAACAAGTTTAAGTTTTTTTAATGCTTTCTGAATGTTTGCACCTAAGGGCAATACCCTGATCATCTTATACTAGTTTTGGGTTTTACTTAGTGTTTTAGAGAGTTTTAGGGGGTTCACAGAAAGGTTAAGTGACTTTTTTAGGATCATGTACCTAGTATGTGCTATTTAGGACATGAACCTGGTTCATGAGTTAAGACCTTCAGACCTATACTGAGATTTCTCAACCAAAGTCATATAGAAAAGAGAAGCAAATATGGAAATGTAGTTCAAGATAAATGGTGAATTTTAAATGCTCCAAAAAGGATTTTCCCTTTCTGGACTTTTTGTCTATGGAGGAAAATATTAAGCTTTTATCCACATAAAATATGTCCCCATAAATATTACCTATATATTTGTAATATAAAGTAATTTAAACTGATACAACATCCTGAATTTTTATATTTTTAGAAATTCTAATTGTTGGTGCCCCTAAAGTGAGACAGGAAAATTCTTTTCCCACTTATTACCTTCCCTGTTACTTCCTAAATCTGTTTTTTTCTTTTGAGTATTTTTCATATATATATATATATATGCATATAATATTTAATATATATTGAGTAAATTTCATATAGAGAGACATGTCTCAATATATGTTTATCTCTATCTGTCTCTATATCTATCTCACTGGATATGAAGATCAGAATGGGATATATCCCTTTGACAGATTCTGAAGTAAGAAAGGCCATTTATACTTTTGTGAGCTACTAATCTGCAGGTATTGAATATTACAGATTGCTTGAGCCTGCTGAAAAGGTCTGATAGCCTGCAAAGACCAAAGATGCTCAGGGCCAAGCTTTAGGGCATACTCATCCTGTGTCAGAGGAACTTTAGAATGGAGTTGTTCAATGTAGACTTTAACTCACAGTGTAGTGCTCTGGTCTTGCAGAAAGTCATTCATCATTATTCATTTCATTGATAAAACTCTACTCAGAGCTCAGCTGGAGCTGTGGGAAGCTCATGTTTCTGTGAAAAAAACTTGAATTCCATAGCTGTTTATTTTAGGCAATATTGTATAATGTTCAGGAAAGTGCGTGTAGAGGTTTTTACAAGAATCAAGTTTGAAAAAACATCTGTGAAAGCTAGACTTATTGACAGGCTTTGGTTGCTCAGAGATGGGGATGGTTGAACAGTGAATTATGGGGCTAGTAAAAGAGGAGGGAAATCAATGACTTATGTATGTTTTGTCAGACCCAAGATGGCAGAGGTGAAGAAACTGGAGGTTCAGGGCCAGAGGGGGTGCTTGCTAAAAAGCGTTTCCAAATGGACTAAAAAGTCAGCTGAGGAAAGAGGAAACACTATACCTTCAAGGTTGCTTTTTAAGTGTTAAAGGAATGACTGAAGTAAGTTATCTTACTTTTCAGATTAAATGAAAATAGCTTGGGGCAGCTAGATGGCACAGTGGATAAAGCACCAGCCCTGGATTCAGGAGTACCTGAGTTCAAATCCAGCTTCAGACACTTGACACTTACTAGCTGTGTGACCATGGGCAAGTCATTTAACCCTCATTGCCCCTCCCAAAAAAACCAAACCAAACCAAAACAAGAAAATAGCTTAAATGAATACATGGTCATGAAAGAGGAATAGAAAAAATAACTAACAAGGGAATAGTAGTACAAATAGCTGAAATTTATATAGCACTTTATATCCATGATCTCACTTGACAGTCTTAATTATTCTGCACCAGCAATAATAATAATAATAGTTCACATAAATGTAAGCTTTCCTCATAACCACCCCATCAGGTAGATGGTAAAATGATAAATTTGCACATTTTGTAGATGAGGAAAGTGAGGCACATAGGGGTTAAATGACTTGCCCAAGGTCACACAAGTAGTACCTAGACAGAAAATGAATTTTTCTGGCTCTTGTTCAAATATACTTTCCATCATTCCATACTATCTTGTTCATCAAGACAGAGAAGAAGCAGGCATTCAACTGCAGTGATCCTTGTGAATTTCTCCTGGCCGTATTGATATTTTAAGTGCCCATCCTATTCTGTGAGAACACTAAGATGTTTTTCTGAGGAGTGATAAATAATTAGGACGTGCTCATTTTCATAGGGAATGTGCTGTCATGAAAAGAACACTAGCCTTATGTTGAATAAACTTGAGTTCTAGTCTTGGGTATAAATCTCATTAGCTGTGTGACTGTGGAAAAGTCCTTCAACTTCCCTGGAGATCTTTTTCCTTATTTGAAATACAGAAAGTTTGTAGCAAATGACTGCTAATGTCCCTTCCAGATCAAAACCTATGAAAAGATAAATAGGATAAGAAAAATGGTTTTAAATTTAGATTTCATGTTTGCTCATTATATTTGAAAATGCATTTTTATTAATATCTTTTGTTATTACATCCTCTCCTAGAAAGCCATCTCTTATAACAAAAAAAGTTCTGATATTATATCTGTGAGAGATGATTTAATCCAATTAAATTATTTTACTGCTGAAGGTATTATGGCTCCAACAAGAAAAGTGACTTGCCCAAGGTTACACAAGTAATAAGTGGCAGAGCCAGGAATGTCATCTTAAGTCTTTTAATTAAGTTCTTTCGAGGGCACCAAGCATGCTTGTCATTTTTTCTAGTTCTAACATTCTATGATTCCATAATTACATTTTTCTGAATTACTTTATTCACC
Organism: Dromiciops gliroides; assembly: GCF_019393635.1. Taxonomy (NCBI): domain Eukaryota; kingdom Metazoa; phylum Chordata; class Mammalia; order Microbiotheria; family Microbiotheriidae; genus Dromiciops; species Dromiciops gliroides. The sequence continues at coordinate 664,543,810 of NC_057861.1, read as the reverse complement.
ATTACTTATACATAATAATGAGTTGATTTATATCTTTGAACTTTCCTAGAAATGTCCACTTTCAGAAAAAGTGCAAGCGTGACTCAAGGGACAGTGCAGATCAGTACACTAGTCCATCTAGTGGTCAAACAGACAGCTTATTTTTAAACTGAGAGTGGGACAGTTGCTTCATGGAGTGTCTGTGTCAGAATGATGAAGAAATGTTAAGCCTCCCCAAACTACCTCTGCCTGCTTACCATATGATTTCCAGCTAGATGACAGAAAGCATTCTAGAATAAACATCATCATTGTGCATTAAATCTTAAAATGAAGTGGATAGTCAGTACAGAGAACAGCCTCATAGAAAAGAACATGGAATCTGGAGTCAGAGAATCTGGATTAGAATTTCAACCCTGCAATTTACAAGCTATGCGATTTTAAGTAGGATCCCTTACCTCTCTCTGGTTCTTAACGTCCTCATCTATAAAATGAGAAGTTTGTGCTAGATGACCTATAAGTCCCTTTTATCTACACATCTATTTGGATCTCAATTCTGTGATACAATGAACTTGCTATTCCTTCAAATCTGATGAACATGCCTTATGTGTTTTTATCTAAATATTGATAAAATAATGTTACAGAGCACTGGGTTAAGGATCCACCTCTGAGGCATTCTACTACAGGCATCTTTCCAAGATAACATTTAACCATTAAAGATTCTCTTTGCATCTGGCCATTTGACTAATTCCAAATCCACCTAAGTATCCTATTGATTCGCCTCTTCTCTCTTTGTGATCTTTTACACATGGACAGCTTGAGATCATTTATCAAAAGCTTTGGTAAATTCTCAGTATAGGTTCATAGTTCTAGAGCAGGAGGGAACCTCAGATCATTTAGTTCAAATCAGAAATTGGAACCTGGGTCCCCTAAATCCAGAGCCATCTCTTTTTCTGCTGTACCACAATACTCCCTAGTTATAGCTATAGCATCCCCTTGACTTTCAATTTATTTACCTTGTAAGGGAAAAATTGGAAATGCGATTACTTTCACCAACCAGTTCTTGAAGTCATGCTGAACCTTTTGTTGTGGCAGAGTAGTGAAGTAGAGAGAAGATTGGACTTGGAATTAGAGGACACAAGTTCAAATCCCAGATCTGCTCCTCTTTATCTGACTTGTGCAAATCATTCAGTTACTGTTCCTTAGTTTTTTTTATTGTAAAATGAGGGGATTAGACTATATGACATTTAACATCTCTTTTAGTTCCAAAAATATTCTGTGACTGGTCATATATTACCACTGCTTTCTTTGACAGATCCTTACCAACCATCTCTTAAATAATTGATTCTGGATTCTCCCCCAACCCATCCAGAAACCAAGGTTAAGGTCACTGACTTATAGTGTCTATATCCACTCCCACTTCCTTCCCTTTTTGGAAAATTGTGGCAACACTTCTGCCTACCCAGTCCTTTGGTCTTTCTCCAGTTTTTTCAATGATTTTTCAGAGCTAAGCAATTACATTAGCCCATTTAAAAATACTCTGCTATGTAGTTCATATGGGCCTGTTGCCTTGAACTTATCAAGGGAAACTCATTACTATCTTACAACTTTTTTTTTATCTATATTGAGTTTCAACTTCTTATTAGTCATTTATACTCTGAACTTTCCAATCAAAAGATAATTTTCTTTTCAGGGAAAGAAAAATTAAAGAATTAGTAAATAGTAAAGTAAGATTAAAGAGTGTCCTTTCCCTTCATACTGTTTCCATTTATTTTCCCATTGACCCCAAGTTGTGATCTTACTCTTTGATACTCATTTTACCTTAAGTATAGCTAAATTTTTCTCTCTCCCTCTCCTCCTCCCTATTTTCCCTCCACAAAATTCCTTTTTGTTGTTTTCAACTACCCTAACTGGTTTAAGCTAATTTTAAAATTTAGTACTCCTCTCACTCTGCTTTCAGAACCCTACTTTTTCTTTTTATCTTAAATTACCTACTCTTCTTTCATCTTTCCTGCATGCCTTAAAAACAAAAGAAAACTAAGTTGGTATGTTAGTTTCCTGGGCTCTTGCATTGGTACCTTTAGTCAAATCCCTCCTTTTCTTCTCATTGGAATTGCTTCTTTTTGTTTATTTAGAATCTTAGTTTTGAGAAGTCTCCATTCTTCATATTCTGACCTTTCCCTAGACTTTCTTTAAACTTTTGATACTTGTTCCTCTCAAACCTCAGTTTTATGGCAGTATATGCTTGGATTTGCTTTGTTTCGCTATCACAAATTCTATAATGGAATGAAAGTCATCGTTTCTCCTTTAGCAAACAATTGCTCCTTGATGAAAATAAGATCCAGAAATGCCATTCCCCTTGTCAGTCTTTTGAAGGATGAAATTATTGTTAAGCAAGCCAAGAAATGATTTGCTTCTCTGATTTTGGGAGAGAGAAAAATTGAGAGGAATATGGGAAGAGGGTGAAGAATTAAAAAGGGATGGAGAGACAGAAATAAAGGGAGATAGAGAAAAGAGGAGGAGGGAAGGAGAGAGAGGCAGAGAGAGAAAGGAATAAAGTGTGGAAGGAGGGGAAGGGAAGAAAGAAGAAGAGGAAAGAAGGAAGAAAGAAGAGGATGAGTAGGAAGAGGAAGAAGAAAGAAGGAGGAGGAGGAGGAGGGCAGGAGCTATCTTTTGCCTCTTTTTGTATCCCCAGTGCTTAGAAGAGTGCCTAGTACATAGTAAGTACTTTATAAATGTTTATTTAGGAGAACCAAGAGAACCTGGAGCAGCAGCGACACCCTGATCCCTGACCCTGAACTTCCCACCCTACCACACCCCTGCCCGACCCAGGACCCTGGGAAAGTGCTGCAGATCCGCTAGCAGAACCCCAGTAAGGTCCTGGTCACCACTGAGCAAAACAAAGGGGGAAGACGGCTGCCTGTCCTGGACAAGACCAAGTTCCTTGTCCTTGATCATGTCAACATGAGTGAATTAGTGAAGATAGTCTGTCAAAGACTCCAACTTAACTCCTCTCAGGCCTTCTTCCTGCTGGTGAACCAGTACAGCATGGTCAGCGTCTCCACACCCATCTCAGAGATCTATGAGCAAGAAAAGAATGAAGATGGCTTCCTCTACGTGGTTTATGCCTCCCAGGAGACCTTCGGCAACTGAGCAAAAGGGGGCAGGGAGTATCCTGCCCCTGGGAAGATAGCAGCTGGGGAGGGGGGCAGCCCAGTCCCCTACTCCAGAACTATAAAGCTGCCTCTAACTACCCCCTCTCTAGACCCCTTCCCCACAACCCAAAGCAAGGGTGGTTGGCTTAGATCAATGCCAAACTAAGGACTTTGCCCACCCAGGGCTGGAGCAGAACTGTGTCAACAAGGAATCTTCATTTATCCCAACTCTATACATGTATCAACCCAGTGCTACCCCCAAATGCTAGCGCCTTGGGGACTGCTCTGTCTGTGTGTCTGTAGGTGGGGGATGAGAATATAGATATATAGCTGTATATGGCTGCCCCCTCCCAGTTCTGAAGGTGGCCCCTATTTAAAGTGTGTGTGTGGGGCACTGATGGCCTGGGTCCTGCCTTGGCTCTGGTCTGTGTTTTTGTTGTTGTTGTTGTCTTTTTAGGCACCCATCCCTCCTGTCTTAATAAAGACAGTTTAGACCCATCCTGTGCTGGCAGCCACTCCAAGCACTGAGCTTTCCCTTTGAGAGCACAACCCTGCCTGCTGTTCCTTCCACATTATGTACCAGTGTCCTGGAGGACCAGCCTATTTGAGCTACCAGTACTCTGTATAAATAAAGAGAAATTCAAGTCCCCCCCCCAATGTTTATTTCTTGATTGAGGAAAAGAAAGAGGGGGGAAAAGGGAATAAAGAGAGAGAAAGCAGGAAGGAGAGAGAGAAAGCTAAAGTTCCTCACCAGTAGTTTATCAGGTCTCTATGCCAGGTTTGTGATCCATTTCCCAAGTTCTTTACTAATGTCATACTTCTCTTTAGGTAATCTATACTTTAGTTTGATGATATGTCACTTCTTTTTATTCCTTCATTGATCTTCACCCAAATCCCAATCCTAACCCCCATTTTTGGACCGCATTTCAGAATTGGAAGTGCCTGAGAGGGGCAGCAAGGTGGCACAGTGGATAGAGCACTGGCCCTGGAATCAGGAAGACCTGAGTTCAAATCCGGCCTCAGGCACTTGACACTTACTAGCTGTGAGACCCTGGGCAAGTCACTTAACCCCGATTACCTCACAAAAAAAAAAGAAAGAAAGAAAAAAAAGGAAGTGCCTGAGAGACCCATCTAGTTATTTCCCTTCCTGAAAAATAATCTTCATAGCTGATCTGACAAATGTTTATCCAGCATTTACTTGAAGATCTCCATTAAAAGGTAATTTGCTACCTCTTGAGGCAGACCACACCACTTTTGGATAACTCTAAGTATAAATAAGTTTTTGCTTATATCAGTATATGTTCTTAATATACAATGCTTCTCCACTGCCTGTTTTTATATCTTTTGCTCCTTTTGAAAAAAAAGCTCCATATTCCAGTCATGGGTACTAACCCAGCAAGTCTCAGTTATAAATAAGACATCAGATTTGAATCTTTGTGTTATGATTTTTTAAAAGCTCTTTTGTTTCTTATACTCTGCAGTTTTCTGCATATATATCTGGGGGCTGTGGCTCTATACTATTATCTCTCTCAATCATCAAAATAATAGTTGACATCAAAACAGTGATCATCTAGCCCAGTGTATTTCCTCTGAGAGGAACAGTGTAAGAAATTCTGGAGGAGATAATGACCTCAAAATATTAGGTTTGGGGCAGCTAGGTGGCGCAGTGGATAAAGCACTGGCCCTGGATTCAGGAGGACCCGAGTTCAAATCTGGCCTCAAACACTTGACACTTACTAGCTGTGTGACCCTGGGCAAGTCACTTAACCCTCATTGCCCTGCAACAAACAAACCAACCAAAATATTAGGTATGTGTCCCAAATCATGCCTATTTCCCTTAATAACTCATTGTGGCTAGAGTGGCCAAGTAAGGCATCATATCTCAGGTACCATTTCTCCTTTCTACAGAATGACTGTCAGCTGTCAAATATGGAAAAAAAACATAGCATGAATTAGAAGACCTAAGTTTACAATTTTCAGTATACTACTTATTAACCAAGTGGTCTTGGACAAGTTGTTTCATCTCTTTGCCTCTGTAAAATGGAGATAAGACTTCTTTTACTGTCTACTCCGTACAGAACAAATATGGTAAAGAGAATTCTAAGCAAGGAAATTCCATTTATTAGAGTGATACCTGCTTAATAACTTAAAGTATTAGATAGTTACTTGGAGGCACTGAAAGTTTAAATAATTTGGATAGGTTCTTACATCCTAAATTTTAATTCAATGATGAATAGCAGAGCCAGTTTTAAAGTCAGTAGTAGATTTGAATTCCACCTCTGCCCTATGTCTTGCTGACTCCAAAACTGACTCTATTGCTACAAAATTTTACACAGGACTTCTGTGTTCACTAAATCTGATAGTTTTGTCCTTCATTTTTGAAGAGGACCAATAACATCATGACATGATGTCCTGACTCCTGCCTGAATTGGATTTAAATGAGGTAGAGTTGCACAAAGTCATCAGCCTTACTCTTTATTCCAGAGTCATGAAAGTCCAGTGACAGGACAAAAGTCAAGACTGATGACTATGGCCTGGGATGCAGTGGATGACCTTGGTGGCTTTGATGTCTGACCAAGCTCTAAGGATGCCACAGCACCTGCTTCAGCTGCTTTCATGGCCATTGGAACACATTGTTCTCATCCATCCATTCTGCAGGGGGAAGTCTTCACATGCTTGGGGTAGACAGCCCACTAACTCACCAATGGATTTAAGGTTGGTAAGTTACCCCCAGCATAGTTTAGTCTGGCTGCTGGGATAACTTGGCAGGCTGTGGCTACTGCATATGCTACAGTTTCTTGTAGTCACAGGTGAGAGTTAAGATCCAGGTAGACATGAAAGGTACACAAGAAGCCCTGAAAAGGGTTTGGCAAGCCTTCACACTGGAGGTGCTATTCCTCCTTGAACATCCCATGCATGTTCAAACACATATCATGTGTGTGAAAGCCTTTTGAAAGCTATAGTGGTATATGTAAGTGAGATGTTACTGTCATTATTTCTTTTTTCATCTCTTTCTTTTTTTGTTTGATGGTATTCATATAGAATAACTTGTCCTCAGACAAGTTTTTATCTTATTACATAGGAGGACAAAATGATTGTTCTTTATATTTGAATAAACATTTTAGGATATAAGATAATTCTCTGAAGCGTCACTAATGCATCCTTAGTACAATTTCAATAGCAGACAGGATGGGGAAAATATGCACCATGTTTTGTTCCCACATGATTTTTCTTTCTTCTCCTGAGTCTTAATATTTAAATATCTTTTCGTTTTGTGTTACTTCAAGATTATAAATAAATGTTTGTTGTGATTACATTTATCAAAAACACTGATCTTAAGTTTTTATGGATCAGTATTTTATTTTGACAATTGTGATCAATGATTTAGTCTTTGATAATGTCCTGATTCCAGGGCAGCTTATTTGTTAATTTCTCAAAGATATTTTGAAGCTTGAATTTATAGTTTGGAAATGTATTTTGTCTAGCCATCTATAAGAAATTATGAGTTTCTGATGTATAATTCTATTCATCAGGTCATGTCTTGTTAAATATTTGGTAGAAACTTAATTTTTTTGCAACATTCAGTGATATCTTGCACAATTTCTACTGTTTCCTTAAATAATCTGAATTGATCACTAATTCTGGGCTCCTTAAAGAGAACTTTTTGTAATTTCTGGTGATGATGGTTTGGTCATGACATGGCATCATGAATTTCTACGTTTTTATAAACAAGACTTGAATTACTCAGGCATTTGCTGGACACTTCTTTGTTGGCTAAAATCATGTATATATCACACATGGAGGCTCTTTTGATTTTACTCTTGGATTTCAGCAATTCCATAGGCTTCATCTAAAGTTACATTTTCTGTCCTATTCAAAAAATTCAATGGCAAGTCTCTTATTGACCTTTATTACCACTTGGTGAAATCAAGTCTTCTTGTTCCAAAAGTATTACTTTATGTTTTTTAACTAATTATTATTTGCTTGGATAATGTTTTTCTATTCTCTCCATCCTTTTTGATTAGGGAATATTAACACTTCTACAGCTGCCTTAATGTTTTATTAATCTCATATAGGTTTTTATCAGGATACTTTCCAATTCTGTTATGGTTTCTTTGATAGTTCTGAAGGTATACATTGTGTGGTATTGCATCAGTGTCAATTGCTTTAAATACATTCTTCACACTGAGTTTTGATATTAGTTCCCACTAAGTTTCATAAAGGATTTAGCCACAACATTCTTCTTGATAGCTTTATGGTCATTATTATACATAGTATTGATATAGGGGGTGGTAGCAGTGGTGGCTGGTGGCAGGATATCAATAGGGGTAAAGGTATAAGGAGAACATTTCCTTTTAACCCTTGTACAAACTTGGTTGGAGACAAAATTCTCAGTGGTCAATATAAACCCTTTGTTCACTTTATTCATTAGGCATATTTTCTTCTTCCAGAGAATGACTTATCCTTTCTTCAGATTTGATAAACTGTGGTCTCTTTCCCTACTGAATACAAAAGGTATGTGATCCAAATACAAGTCTGTAAATAACCCAGATTTTTGTGCAGAGGTTTTGGGGTCTCCCATGTAAATATCTTGAGATGTCCAGATGGTACCGTGATAGCCACTTAGCAGGTTTCTTTAACTGTGACAATTAACAGCTAATGACACTCAATGCTCTGAAAAGAGTCCAGTGGCATCCATCTGATTAGCAATCCATTCCAGGTTAGGATCCAAGAGAGTCAAGAGTTCCAACTGAGCCATCTGCCTTCTTATTTTCTCCCCTCTTACCTCTAGAGAGGGCTCAGCAATGTCTGTAGGTCTATTATCTGTACCACATAGACTGTTCAACCCTAGCTGTTCACATGTAGAGGGCAAATGTAAGTCATAGACTGCTTGCTTTTCACAAGGGCTTTCATCTTGAAAATGGCATGGGTGAAATAGAGACATTAAGCACCTATAATTCCAATGAAGCCAAAACATTCTGGAAGCAAGGAAATAAGTCCATCTGGAGATAGGCATTGATCAGGATCAGTCTTGCTCCAATGGTGAGAAGCAATGGACCATTCAAAATTGACTGAACTGCCAACACACTTTGAAAGAAGACTCTTAGTGATGCAAATGTGGTTACCTGAGCTTGTGATTAGCACAGTAAACTCATTAGGAAGCATTTCTACCACCTTCAGGCTTGGAGAATTAGGATTTTGATGAGGCAGAAAGGCAGAGAAAGGAAATTAGTTCCCAGTTGAGTAAAGATCAGTTTATCTTATTTATCTGAACCTAGAGCCAACAATGGCTGTGAATAGACTTAAGTATTTGGGTAAGACACTTTTCTCTCTAGATAGGTCAGTTTATATACATAGTAATGTATAGATTTAAATAAATATCTGTTTTAAAGCCTATTTTGTTTAATTGCATAAACTTCAGAGTAAATCCTGGAGGCAGGGAAGAGAAAAAAATAGCAAAATTCTGTATTTAGAGTCTGAGAACCTAGGTTTGAAACCTGACTTTGTCATTACCCCATGTATGACCTTGAGAAGGACATGGAAACCCTCTGGGACTCAAGTTTCTCATTTGTTAAAATTAGGGAATTGAACAAGATCATTCCTAAAAGTCATTTCCAGCTTTTAATCTTGATTCCATGGAAATTAAGGTATAAGAAAAGTGTTTGAATAGAGAGATTTACAGGATATAAAATGGATAATTTTTATTATATTAAATTTAAAAGTTTTTCCATGAACAAAATCAATGTAGTCAAGATTAGAAGGAAAGTTGAAAACTCGTACAATTTTTAGTTGCAAAAACTTTCTCTGATAAAGACCTCATTTCTCAAAAATATAGAGAACTGAATCAACTTCATAAGAATATGTGTCATTAGCCAATTGATAAATGGTCAAAGGCTCTAAATAGGTAGTTTTCAGATGAAGAAATCAAAGTTATCAATAGTCATATCCCAATGAGATTTTTTAAAAAGGGAAAAAAGAAAAAGGACCTATATGTATAAATATTATTAGCAGCTCTTTTTATGGTGGCAAATAATTAGAGGGAGTGTCCATCAATTGGGGAAAAGTTGAATAAGTTGTATTATATGTTTGCCATGAAATACTATTGTGCTATAAGAAATGATGAACAGGATGCTTTCAGAAAAACTTGGCTTTTCAAAGATTCACATGAACTGATGCAAAGTGAAGTGAACAAAACTAGGAGAACATAGTCCACAGTGACAGCACTATTGTACAATTATCATTTGTGAATAACTTAGTTGTTCTTAGCAATACAGTGGTCTAGAGCAATTCTGAAGAACTCATAATGAAAAATGCTATCCATTTCCAGAGAAAGAATGGAGTCTGATTACAAATCAAAGCGTACTTTCTTTTTACCTTATTTTTTTTGTTTTCTTTCACAACATGACTAATGTGGAAATGTTTTGCATGATCGCATACGTACCACCTATATAAATTGTTTTCTGTCTCAAAGAAAGAGAAAGAGAGGGAGGGAAGGAAATAATTTGGAAATCAAAAATTTAAAAAAGCAAATGCTACAGATTTTTTATATGTAATTGGAAAATGTTTGAAAGGCAAAAAAGTTTTTGAAATTCTAAAATGATTTTTTCTTTTTGCCTGATACTCCATGGTATCTCTGTGATGTCAATAGAAATAAAGAAAGGTCTCCAGTATATTGTATGCCTCTCATTCCCTTCCTTTTTAGTGAACTTATGGAGAACATGGATAAAGCAAGTAGGCATGGAGAGGGCTTCAGTCTGAATCACTGGAGGAAACATATCAATGACATCATATATTTCATTGAATATTTGAATATACTATAGGTCAACTTTTCTCTCTCCTTAGTTTTCCTCCTCTCCCCTCCCCTCCATTCACTTATCCTTCTTTTTGTCTCTCTTTCTATCTTTCCTCTCTCTTTCTGTCTCTCTCTTCTTTTTCTGTTTCTGTCATCTCTCATTTTGTTTTCCACTGATGATTTAGAAAAAATATATTAATCTTGTTTTGCCCTACAGATGTGAAGAGTTTTGAACACCAACAAAAGTACAATGTATTTAAGTATTAATGTATTTAAGTATATATTGTTCAATATAATAGTAGTGAGAGGCAGGGACCTGAAATCGAATTAATGATGAGACAGAAGTTGAATTAGTGGTGAAATTAGGTATGCACTATAGTTAAAAAACAGTGCTTAAGATCACGCAGAGCATGAGAAAAACTACTAGTAAATCTCTGTAAGAAGTTTGACTTTTTCACTCCATGGAACCTTTTAGTTAGCCCCTGCCAAAGAGGATGTCAGTCTCAAGATTTCCTCTCCCCCTACCCCAAAGAAAATTCAGGCTGTGTGCTGTCTTCTTTTCTTCCTTTGCTCAGGAGACCTCTGAGTTAGAGCTGGGAGAAGGACTCAGATCCCTGCCTCCCCTTCCCCCCATCAACACACAAGATGCTTTGGGCTGCCATTGTACATTCAGTTCATATCCTTGTGTGTCAGAGTGCTTTAACAGGGCATTGTTGCTTTGGGATCTTGACATACACTTTGCCTCATATTCACTGATTCATTAATTTCATTCTTTAAGTGAACACTAAGCTAATTTCTGTGGGCAGCTAGGTGGCACTGTGGATAGAGCACCAGGCTAGGAGTCAGGATGAACAGAATTTAAATCAGGCCTCAGGCACTTACTAGCTGTGTCACCCTGGGTAAGTCGCTTAACCCTGTTTACCTCATCTTTAAAATGAACTGGAGAAGGAAATGGCAAACTACTATAGAATCTTTTCCAAGTGAACCCCAATTGGGGTCATGAAGAGTAAGATTTGACTGAAAAACTACTGAACAACAACATAAGCTGATTTCCTTGAATAGCTTTATTTTCTTCTTGCCGCAGTAGAAAACTGGCCTTACTCTTATGAAAGCCAATCAGGTATTAGGTTGTCAGAGACTATTGATTTGAAAAATTCTTCCATGGCTTTTATGTTGTAAACAATACATGACCCTGTTTCTGTTGAGCATACCCATAAGCTTCTAGTCCCTCACATTTGAAATCTAGGACTGTTTGTCAACTGTTCTCTTTCCTTCAAACCTTGTATCAAATCATTTTTCAGATCTTATTGATTCTATCTGACTACTAATAAAAATAATTACAACTAACTTTTATATAGTACATTAAAGTTTTCAGAGCATCTTGCAAGTGTTATCTCATTTTAACTTCACAACAACTTTGGGAAATAGGTACTATTATTATCTCCACTTTATAATTGAGAAAACTGAAACAGACAGTGGTTCAGTGACTTCCCCAGGGTTACACTGCTAGTAATTTTGTGAGGTTGGATTTGAATTTATGACTTCCTGATTCTGGATCTAATGCTCTGTTCAATGTACTATCTTAGCTGCTATCCTCTTGTATCCTTACTTTCTTTTTCTTTTTTTTTTTAACTACTCACAAACCCAGCACCCTAGTTCATGCCCTTATCACTGCTCACCTGTATTATTGCAGTAACCTCCTAATAGATCATCTTGCCTCCATGTTCTCTACACACAACTACTAAATTCCTATCATGGCTGACAATGTGTCTTTGCTGTTAAAAATCTTCTATTGGCTCCCTTTTACCTCTAGGATAAAAAATTGACACTTTTTGTTTGGCTTTTAAAACCTTTCCCAAACTGTCTCTAGACTACCTTTACATGTTTATTGCCTATTAATTTTCTTCAAACACTCTATGGTCCAACCAGACTGGTTTATTTGCTATTCCTCCTATACAGCATACCATCTTCCTCGTTGCCTTTACATAGACCATCCCCAGTGCATAGAATATATTCTATCCTTACCTCTGCTTCCTAGGTTCTTAGCTTCCTTCAAAGTTCAGATTGTGGCAGCCTCTATATAGGGCCCCCTGGTAGATAGTGTCCTTTTCTCCTAAAGGATTATTTCTCTCTTGTAGTAATAACTAATTATTGAATTAGGACGAAGGCTTTCCCTCTTTTCTACTTCCTTATTCAGAAACCAGCCTCTTTAGCTTATTCAGACAGCCTTTGAAGTGCGGGGCTGATACTGAGAAATAAAATTCAGATATGTTCAAAAGGTAAAGAAATTTTAGTTTAGGTGAATTGATGGATTCTGGACCATTGTGTTTTATTCAAACAGGTCTGAGAAAATGTGGATTCTCCCTTTTGTCAGATATGAGTATAGCTAAGTCTCTCTGACTAAAGCTGAGTGATCAGAGTCATGTCCCCAAGTCCCTCATTAGAATAAACCTGCCTTTCATTATAATATTCATTCTTGTCATTATTTGTTAACAAATCAAAATTGATTTCTAGCCTCAGGTGCACCCCTTTTTCCAAAGGCTTTATAAGTATTTAAGGTTTCACAGGTTAGGTCTTTTTGGTCATTGAGAGGATGAATGAGCCCTTTGCTACTTGCTAGCAGTGGTTGATAAAACTGATTATCATTTACCCAGAAACTCTGTCTTAAAAATTTTTGCCCATGACACTCCCATATCACTTTTTATTTATTTTGAATATATGTTGTACTTGTTTATCTGTATACTTCTTTCCCCACAAAGGACTCCAGTTCCTTCAGGGTGGAAACTATTTCCTGTTCATCTCACAAGCCTTGCCTGATTCCCTGTACCCCTGACCCAATATCTGCTTTGAATTTAAAAAGCTGACTACTGGACCACCCAGATTCCCAGACTTTGTCCTGTTCAATGATTTTTGTCCCTTTTATTCTTTTTATTTGTTTATTTTAGTTTTCAACATTTGTTTAGATAAGATTTCCAATTTAAAATTTTTCTCCCTGCCTCTCCCCTCCCCTAGACAGCAGGTAATCTGATATGGGTTATATATATATATATATATATAATAACATTAAACATATTTCTGCATTAGTCATGTTATAAGAGAAGAATCAGAGCAAAAAGGAAAAACCTCAAAAAAAGAACACCAAAAACAAAAGAAATAGTATGGTCCAATCAGCATCCATATTCCACAGTTCCTTTTTTCCCCTGGATTTGGAGAGCCTTTTTCATCAAGAGTCCTTTGGAACTTTCTTGTACCATTGGATTGGTGAGAAGTATCTAGTCTATCACAGTTGATCAACACATAATGTGGATGATATTGTGTATAATGTTCTTCTGGTTCTACTCATCTCACTCATCATCAGTTCATGCAGGTCCTTCCAGGTTTCTCTGAACTCCTCCTGCTCATTGTTTCTTACAGCACAATAGAATTCCATTACATTCATATATCACAACTTGTTCAGCCATTCCCCAATTGATGGGCAACCCCTCAATTTCCAGTTCCTTGCCACCACAAAAAGAGCAGCTATAAATATTTTTGTATGTGTGGGTCCTTTTCCCTTTTTTATGATCTCCTTGGGAAAAAGACCCAAAAGTGATATTGCTGGGTCAAAGGGTATGCACAGCTTTATAGCGCTTTGGGCATAATTCCAAATTGTTCTCCAGAATGGTTGGATCAGTTCACAGCTCCACCAACAATGCATTAGTGTTCCAATTTTCCCACAGCTTCTCCAACATTTATTATTTTCCTTTTTTTGTCATATTAGCCAATCTGATAGGTGTCAGGTGGTACCTCAGAGTTGTTTTAATTTGCATCTCTCTAATCAATAGTGATTTAGAGCATTTTTTCATATGGGACTAGATAGCTTTGATTTCTTCATCAGAAAACTACCTGTTCATATCCTTTGACCATTTCTCAATTAGGGAATGACTTGGATTCTTATAAATTTGATTTAGTTCCTGATATATTTTAGAAATGAGGCCTTTATCAGAAGTACTGGCCATAAAATTGTTTCCCAGCTTTCTGCATTGTCCCTTTTATTCTTAACCTGGTTCTTCTGAGATTGTCCTAATGTTTTTCTTGGGAATTATTTGAACATCTCTCAGGAGTGTCTCAGTAATGTCAATTCTTCAACTTCCTGAGGGATATTATCTAAATCAGCAGGAAACAAATGGGTGGGGAGTAATATGGAATATTCAGGGGATCTAACACCTAATGATTCTCATCCATAAACCACTCCAAATGCCTTTATTTGAGAATAAATGCAGAGAGAGTGGTAATGAAAAAGTGTCCATTTTACTAGGGGGTTTTCAAAGGCAATGGAGGAACAGGAGAGCAGGATGGATGAGAGCATGGAGATGAAGAGTTTTATGGGTCATGTTTGAGTGAGCTGAAATGGGGGCACAGGAAATGCTCAGTTCCCTCCTATGCTGTTGTTACAAACTTAAAACAACTTATATCTACTTCCTTTAGACATAAATTCATTTCTGACTCATATAGTGCAACTTTAAGAGCCATTAAAATCCAAAGCCTAATATATCAATGTAATCCTGGCAACCCAAACCTTGCTAACAAGGATGGTCTATCATTTATTTGATGTTGCAGCATGTTGAATACATTCAGCATTGGAGAAATTTTAATACTATTAAAGAGCATAAGGTGGATATGCCTATGGGAGAAACATACCTCCTGAGTTTAAGGAATGGGTGGTTTTGCAGAGTCAGGGCGATCTGATATCATATAACGTACTTTTTGTAAGATGGCCTTATGTAGAAAATGTGCAAAATGACTTTCTTGCCAATATGGACTTTGAACTCAAGGGCCAAGGGCACACTTTCCATTTCTTAAACTTGTCCTAAAAGTTAATTGAATGAAAATTGCTTAAGTTGTTGAAGAGTCGGGTGATAATGCTTTGGAATGACAGATATAAGACTGTCCTCTGGCAGGTAGTTAAAGTCAGGAGCTGCATTAAAATGACTGAAATCAGAGCCTCCAGAGAAGTGGCCCTCCTTGATTTGGACCTTATATAACAATAAAGTCTTGTAGCCCCCAGTTCATTCCTCTCTGTCTACCCAGTGCTCTAGTCAAACTGGACTCCCTGGACATGGTCCATACTATCCTGCCTCTGGACTTTTACTCATGTTACTTCATTCTTTTGCCACGAACGGCCTCCCTCTTTTAACCCAGTCTCTCAACATATCTATCTTTCAAGATCCTGTTCAAATGTTATCTCTTCCATGATCCCTAACCACAAATGGTCTCTACTTTTTTTCCAAATTCCTTTGACACATTGTAATTTTCCCATTTAAATTTATATTATATATTGTATTAGAGATGAAGAAACTGAGGTTTATGGATTTCCCCTGGCACCTCAAATTCAACATGTTCTAAATTGGGCTTATTTTCTTTTCTCCTAAACTTACTCTTTCTTATTGTATTCCCATATTCATAACCCAGGGATCAGTTTTGACTCTTCTTTTAACTTAACATTTCACATCTATTTATTAATCCTTTTGTTTCTACCTCTGCAACATTCATCAAATCTATTCCTCTTTCTTTATTTCCCCCTCCTTCAACACACCATTAGTACATATGTCATTATCACCCTTTTAGCGAAAGGCTTAACAAGGCAATCCATCTTCAATCCATTCATTTTAACCCATCCTTTTACCACCAGTAGAATATTTTTCTTATTCACAGAACTATCCATTTCACTCCAAAGTCTTTCAGGGGCTCAATACTGACTGGTGAATGAAGTTCACAGTCTGCTGCCTGGCATTCAAGGCCTTCCTAAGCAGGAAATCCTAAAAGCCTAAAGCAGTCCATCTTTTCAGCCGTCTCTCATTTTACTCCACTCCCTGTAGACAAATTAGAATGCTCTAGGTGCCCTGTACATATTTAGTTTTTTCTTCTTGGTTCTAATAATAATGGTAACAATAATACCTTGTACTTAAATAGCCTTTCAAGAATTGCAAAGAACTCTACAAATTTTACCCTTTTTTATCTTCACAAGAACACTGAGAAATAGTTAACACTTTAATTTTACAGCTGAGGAAACTGGAGCAAAGGGAGGTTAAGTGATTTGCCTAGACAAGCTTGTGTGTGTCTGAGGCTGAATTTGAACTCAAGGCTTTGTGATTTGAGGCCCAGTGCTTTACCCACTGTGTTACCTCACTCCCTTTGCTTGTGCTGTTTTTTACATGCCCAGAATACTCCCCTAATCCCTCTTTACCTATTACATTTGTACTATACCTTAACATGCTATACTAAGCTCACCTTTTCCCTGAAGCCTTACCTGATCCTCTCAAATGGTAATGATCCCCTTCTCATTACCCCCTTTTACCATAACACATGTGGCACTTTCTTTTTCTCAAAGGTACCTAAACAGTGCTATGTATTTGAGTTACCTGCCTTTGTATAATATTCCCTAATTAGATGGCAAATTTAAGAGGACAGGCCCACAGATCAAGGATCTACTTATTATTGAGTAGATGAGGTAAAATGATTTATCCATTAATCACATGGTTAACAAGTGGTACATCTAGGGCCAGAACTCAAATCTTCTAATTCCTGTTTCAGTACATTTTCTAAATAATATAACTGCTATTCTATGGAATCCTTCCATAGAACTCACTGAACTATGATCTAGAATGGGTTTTCCAAGACCCTGTTGGATCAGGGGGAAGGGAAACAGTGCAGATGATATGAATTATTGAGAATCAAATTTTTTTTTTTGGGGGGGAGGAAGGAACAGGGACACTGCTGCCATAACCAACAGTTACTAGCTATATTTCAAATGGGTAAGTCGTTTCACCTGAATCTGTTTCTTTATCTGTAGAATCAGAAAAAATAATACCTGTTAGTATCTAATTCAAAAGGCAGCATGGCATAGAGGATAAAATTCCAGCCTCTAAGTCAGGAAGACTTGAGTTTGAGTCCCACTGCTAACATATGCTGACTGTGTGTACCTGGATAAGTCACTTAGACTCTCAGTGCTGAAGGCAACTCTGAGTATATGTTGTACAGAAGGTACCAATCTTTATTGGTATTGGAATTTTCCTCTGATTTCCCCATATAAATGGATTCACAGCTTTAATGAAAAAAAGTAGCTTATTCATGAGGTTGTTTTGATAATCAAATGAAATAATGTATATAAGTACTATAAAGATGTCAGCTCTCATGTTCTTTCTAGAAAGAAAAGCAGTACTTTCTCTTTTCTCTACTTTTAGTAGATTTCCTTTCTTTTAAAAAAGCTACTGTCTATAATTTTTGTTTAGGGGATGGGCAGAATTGGCATTGTTATGCATGGCTTGGGGCTAGATAATGGGATGGAAGATAGGGATGGGACAGAAAGGTATTTGGAAGTGAGAAAAGCAGAGGCAACATATCCTAACTTACAGTAATTGACTTCCGATAGGTTAAAATTGCTAGTCAAACACCTGTAATATTTTGCTATTATTAGAGGAAAAGTTTTGGACTTAGATAAAGGCACATGTTATGCTGATGAAATTTTCATTTACAAAGATAGGAAGAATTGGATAGCAGTCAGGATTTGAAAACATCTTGGCAGGCTCTTACAGTGGACTGAATAAAAGAAATGAAATAATGACATCTGGGAAATTTCATAGGACTATGGCTCAGAACAAAGAACAGTTGTGACCCACAGGGAATTATATTAGGAACAGTTTTTTATTATATTTATAAGGGAGAAGCAGAAAATTGAGTCTATGATTAAAAAGCATAGTCTTTCAAAAAATATGAAAATGGTCACCATGAACAATGGAATTCCTCTGGTTCAAAATCACTATGCACCAGGAATTGCCAACTAGATAATAATACAATCTTCATGTAATAGATGCTTGTTAAGCAACTGGCAAGTATAAAAGCTTCCTGAAATGTTTATGTTCTACCCTGGGCACCTTGCTTAGTTGAAGCAGTACAGACCAAGGCAGACAACTTTTAACTCTATCAGTAGTGGTAAAGGTAAAGTTATATGTTGGTTTCAAAAAAAAATCAACTATGCAAGTTAACAGAGAGCCTAATATCCAAGTAAATAGAAACAAACACCTGTGGAGATCAGTAGCAAGGTAAAATGAGGTGTCTATATCTCTTTAGATAACTGGATTTCATTCTATGTCTCATGTCTTTTGTGCTTTCGTCCGCTAAATAATTTCATCATACCTTGTCCTCCTCCTTCCAACTGTAGTGGAGACAAAGAATCTAGAGTTTGGGAATTAAGGAGATAACACTGGAAATCAGTGGCAGGGTAAAAAGAAGTATTTGAATATTTTTAGGTAATTAGATATTTGGATTTTATAGAAAATCATCAGTCTTTTGTTCTTGTCTTTTATGTTACCATTTACTAAGTATATTCCCTCCACCATCTCACCCTTACCCTCAAGAACAGATTGTCTAGTACCCTGAGAAATAGATAGAGATGTCTGAAGAGCAGGAGCAAAGTGAAATGAAGTACACAGATATCTTTAGATTCATATCTCCTATCTTACAAGTAATCTCTTTGCTTTAGAACTTAGCTACAAGGGTTAACTAAGAATGCTACTAACAAGAAGACAAAGGTATATAGTTCTTACTTCAAGAAAGTAGGGAAAGTAAAGGAAATTTTGTTGTGACCTGAAGAAAGTGTGCTATGTTTGTTTTTGTCAGTACAAAAAGACTCCTATGCATGTATGAAGGGAAAATTGGTCCTTATCCAAGAAAAATATATGGAAAGTACTTGGAGTGCTCTTTTTTTGACTACAGGTTATAAAGGAATAGGAAGGAGAAAACCAAGAAGGAAAAATATGAAAGGAGGCAGAGAAGGATTTCCTCCTGTATCAGGAAGTTGGAAGTAGAAAAATGTGATACAGAGCAAAAAGGGAAGGTGGACCATTAGATATTTGGAATTTTGTAAGAGGAATAAAGGTATTCCTATAGATAGGAGGTCAATTATCTTTGGAGAAATTCAACAAGTCATCAAACATCTATTATATTCCAAAGAAAGTGCTTGCTCCCCTCACAAATACACAGTTTTGTGCTTCAAGGAATGATGATGCTGATCCACAAAGCAGATAATAGTTTGTTCCATAATCCTCAGAAGAAAAAGAGGCAAACAAGGGAGACTGATAATTTACTAATGAGGAGTAGTAAGACTGCTATTTATTGCCCTGACATAAACAAAAAAGAAATCTACTCTCTTCCTGTAACATATATCCAAGATATGACAGTCTCCTGAGACTTGTTATAACTGATGAATGCTTTTCTTTTTTGGTGATCATGCAAGGATAAATGAGACCAGAAGAAGGGAGCTATCATTATAAAGGATAATGAAGTCCTGTTAAAAAAAATCTCTGAAAATTATAGGGATACAGGTGATGTTTTCACTACTGCAGCTTATTGAAGGCAAAGGATTCAGAGGAGAAAGGCATATTTGTGAAATGAAGGGCTGATTAAGAAGAATGAGGACAGGATTTGGATCATGGTTTAAAATATCTCTTGGCTAGGGATGGAATAAAGTAACAATGTCCATTAAAACATTTTTTTTTCATCTGAAGTCTTGCAAATCTAATCAATTTGGAAATACTGGTATCATATAAAATAGCAAACAAAATATAGAAAGAATAAAAGCAGAAGACAGGATCAGTAATTCAGAGACAATATCTAAGAAAAGAACCAGCAAGAAAGCCCAGGGCTTCAGATGTCTATATGCATCTGGAAAATGCATGGGATATAACTAGGATGAACTAGTGATACTAACAGATTTGGCAATTTGACCTTAGAATTGTTATTGAGAAATAAGGTAATGGGGCTTGTGACTAGAATACAACACTGGCAAGTTATACCTTTTTCAAAAGAAGCAGAAGAGACAGTTTCAGAAAAATGTGGAATGACACGGATTTATACAGAAAGAACTGAATGGAATAAGGTGACCAATTTATATTATAACAACACTATAAAGTCAAAGAATTTTAAAAGACTTAAGTACTCTGATCAACACAAAGATTAATCATTATCCTAGATGACCAATAATGAACAAAATTGCCTACCTCATCACAGTGAGGTGATAGACCAAGATGCAGAATGAACCACCTTTTTGAATAGAGCTAGTGTGGGAATTGGTTTTGCTTGACTATGAATATTTGTTACAAGGATTTTTCCCAGTGGGGTGGGGAAGGTGAAAGGGAGACAATTAATTAAAAAAACCCAGAAGAGGTCAAAGCAGAGGGAGTAGTGCTTTTTTCCCCTCACATGTATGTGTCTCTATCTACTTTAATATATTTATCTGTAGGTATCTCTATTTTTCTATCTTCATCATATATGTATCTATTTGAAGAAATCCATGAATAGAAGAGGAAAAATTATGAGGAGCATTTGGATAAAAATCAATGGAGAGGGGAGAAACACTATTATTTTGGTGGTATATTATAGACCACTGAAGGAATTAGATGAGGATTTTGGAAAACATCATAAACCTGGCATAGAAACATGACATTGTAGTGATGGGGGACGTCAGCTATCTGGACATCTGCCGGAGCTCTCTCTGCCAAAAACATAGCAGCTGATAGTTTCTTGGCTAGTTGTAATCATAATTTCATCCTTCAGAATATGGAGGAAGTGGCACTATACACTGCTTCTCTGGCCCTGATTCTAAACAACGAGAAGCTGTCTATGGAAGTAGACATGTCAAGAACTTTGGGATCAAGAGGCCATTCTATTACAGGGCTTATGAGAAAAAAGCTAGGCAGAGTCTGATCTCCATCTTAAATTCAGGGAGATCAAATTCTAAAGGGTTCAGAGAAAAGATCCAAGGTTCCATATTTCAATATTTGAGAAGAGAGGTTAGCTCCCACAGGATGGGAAGCTCTCAAGAAATTCTGAAGTTATACATGATAACAATTTCAAAATATTATACTCACACAGATTTTTAAAGGTTTTGTGTAGAAGGTGGAAGCAAGGAGCAGTACCTGAGGATTCACCTAAAAAAGTATGACCTTCCTGTAAGAATTATGTCAGGAGTGTAAAACCCCAAATGAGCTGACTGGTGATGAATATTAATGATAAAGACAGGTGCTTTTTTCAAACAAAGATATGTTTAAGATTTTCTTCAAATAAGGCATCTTATATCCCCTGATATGTTAAGAGGACACAAGATTATTTACTAATAGACACAACAAAAGCCATTGTCAATTAATATTTAAAGGAGAGACAAAACAGAGATATGTTTGCAGCTGGCTTGGAGGGTGTTCAGGGAAGAGACCAAATGAAAAAAAAGTTAATTCCCTTTAGATAATAGGGTTCTCCAGATACTTTTATTTGAAGTTGACAATGTGATGAACTTTACCAAGCCCCAGATCATTGCAGAGCCTCTTAGGTGAGATTCACAGTCAGTCAAAAGAGTTTGGCTTAACAAGCCAAACAGCAATGCAAAGGAATTGAAGAATGCCTACTGTCAATGTTTATTGCCTGCACTGTCATTTGCCACTTGATAAATGGTTCATTGAACTTGTCTATCAGAGCATAATTAATATCAACAATAAGCTTAGCCTAGAATTTGAAAGAAAGAAGAACGTGAGATGTGTTGAACTTGGAAAATTGCTTAGCTCTTTCAGTGGTCTCAAGACTCTCCTTGAAATGAAAACTCAGATTTTTAACATTAATACATTTTTTGATGATGTTATATGGCTCTGAGTCACTGGATGTCATAAGGTCTGAAGAATTAAAATTCCCAGTTATGCAATGCAAGGGAGAGCCATATTAAGTGTAAGTAAGCTGCAGCCCACTAACTGCATGTATATGACAAGACTTTCTCTTTGGTCTTCTTTTCTCTCTGTACGGTCTCACTTGGTTACCTCATCAACTTCCCTGGATTCAGTCATCATGTAAAGGCCAGACTCTCAGCTAATTTATATATCAATCACTATATCTATATCTATATCTATATCTATATCTATATCTATATCTATATCTATATCTATATCTATATCTATATCTATATCTATATCTATATCTATATCTATATCTATATCTATATCTATATCTATATCTATATCTATATCTATATCTATATCTATATCTATATCTATATCTATATCTATCTATATGGGGGGGGCAGGGCAATGAGGGTTAAGTGACTTGCCAAGGGTCACACAGCTAGTAAGTGTCAAGTGTCTGAGGCTGGATTTGAACTCAGGTACTCCTGAATCCAGGCCCGGTGCTTTATCCACTGCGCCATCTAGCTGCCCCTCAAACACTATATTCTTTATACAACTCTAGTTTCCTATCAAAAACTTCCTATTAGGCATTTAAGAATGGATTACTGCAATTATTTCAAACTCAACATAAGATCCCATTATCTTTCCCCAAGATATACTCTTCTTCCAAAATTTATTCTTGTTAAGAACACTACCATCCTTCCCATCACTCAGGTTTATAACTTTAGTGTCATCTTTAACTCCTGATTCTTCTTCATCTGACATATCTAAGTATTTACAAAATGAGCAGCAATCTCAATTGCTTTCATGAAGCCATAGTGTGCAGAATAAGTCAGGAGATATTCCTACTGTACTGTGTCCTGGTCAAACCATATTTTTGCATGTTTAGTTTTAGATGGCATACTTTCAAAAGAGCAGTGATAAACGAGTATGTCCAGAACAGGGATTCTAGAATGATAAGCCTACAGATTGTGTCATGTGAGGATTGCTTAAGGAAACTGGAAATTTTAAGCTTGGAGTAGGGGAAATTTAGAAGGGACATAATGGCTGTCTTATAAAATTCATGGAACATTATGATGTAGAAGCCAAATTTGACTTGTTCTCACTGACCCCCAAAAGCAGAATAAGAACAATATATTGCAGTCACAGAGAAGTAGATTTCATCCTAATATAAGGAGGACATATTTATAATAAGAGCTTTCCAAATTTGGAATAGGATACCTCAAGGAGTAGTGAGCTCACCATCTTCAAACAGAGGATGGACAATTAGCTAACAGGGATGGTAGAGAGGGAAATCTTGGTTTTTTTTTTTTTTTTTGAATACACAAGGAAAGCTCCTTTTAAGTTGAGAATCTCTGAGTCAGGACATTTTGTATTGGCAATATTTTGGATACTAACATACTTCTTTGAATCATGTGAAACAACAGGATTAATAAAGAAGTACTTAATAAAGTAATAAGAAACACAATACAATTTTATTGTAACATTTCAATTCATTTGTATTATCTCATGTCTACTATAGAACTTTGTTTTGTTTTGTTTTTTTGCGGGGCAATGGGGGTTAAATGACTTGTCCAGGGTCACACAGCTAGTAAGTGTCAAGTGTCTGAGGCCGGATTTGAACTCAGGTACTCCTGAATCCAGGGCCAGCGCTTTAACCACTGCGCCATCCAGCTGCCCCTACTATAGAACTTTGAAATAGCCTCTCAATTGGTCTCCCTTCTCAAAGCCTCTCCTCCATCCCTTCTTTTCTCTAGGTGACTTTCAGATTAATTTTCTAACCATGATCCCTTGGTCAAAAATTAATTAGAAAAGATTTTTAAAATTAAAGTCAAAGTAAAAATATAGGGGACAGCTAGGTGGCACAGTGGATAAAGCATCGGTCCTGGATTCAGGAGTACCTGAGTTCAAATCCAGCCTCAGACACTTAACACTTACTAGCTGTGTGACCCTGGGCAAGTCACTTAACCCCTATTGCCCTGAAAAAAAAAGGTTAAAAATATAGATAAATAAATAGCTTATGAGCCTTAATGTACTTTTCTAGACTTATCTCCTACCCCCATACACAAACTTTTACTCTACTTAGGCTTGCCCACCATATCCTAAATACAACTTATTATATTTTGCTGCTTTAGTGCATTATGCTTATGCCATTGGACCTGCCTATAATCCTTATCCACTGTAATTGACCAATCTCTGTGTATTTGATTAAAGAAATGTTTACTAAGTGAATTTCTACGGACAGTATCTGACCTAGTCTTCAAGGTCTAATTCAACATTTAGCTCTTCCTAGAAGAACTTGCTGATCACTACATCCCAAAGTCACATCAAATATTTTCAACAGTCAAATGGGATCTCAGAGGTCATCTAATAAAACACATTCCTGGACAAGAATTCCCTCTCAAACATACCTGATAAGTTGTCATCCAACCTTTATATGAATATCTCCAGTGAAGAAAATCCCACCATTTCCCAAGGCATCCCATTCTGCTTTTAGATACCCTTAAATGTAACAGAAGAGGAAGTTTTTCCTTGCACCAAACTTAAATTTCCTTGCTCCTAGTTCTTCCCTATGGTAAACAGAGTTAAGTCAAATCCCTTCTTCACACAGCAGCCTTTCAAGAACCTAAAGAAAGCTACCATTTCCCCCTTCAGTCTTCTCTTCTTTACATTAAGGATTCTCAGTTCCTTCAACCAATCCTCATACAGTATATAGTGGTCTGTCCATCCTCTGAGCTCCTCTAGTACAAATTGTCCCAGAATTCATTTGGCTTTTAGAATACACTTCCTTATATTTAGAAATACCTACGGTAGGCTCCTGGAAGATAAGAACATTGGCTTTTTTTTTTAATTTTTTTTTTTTTTTTGGTGAGACAATTGGGGTTAAGTGACTTGCCCAGGGTCACACAGCTAGTAAGTGTTAAGTGTCTGAGGTCGGATTTGAACTCGGTTACTCCTGAATCCAGGGCCAGTGCTTTATCTACTGTGCCATCTAGCTGCCCCAGAACATTGGCTTTTAACTCTTCATCTTCCTTCTTCCTACAGTAACTTACACATAGTAAGTTACACATTGTAATAAAAAGAATGATGAACCTAAAGTTAGATCTGGGTTTAAATCCCAAGTCTGACACTTACTAACTGTAAACAAGTAATTGCACCTAGGGAACTTCAGGTTCCTCATTTGTAATGTGGGGATAAAATGTTTTGACTGTCAACATTGCAGGCTGGTTGTGAGAAAATCCACTGTAAACCTTAAAACCTCATGCAGATATGAATTTTATTAGTTATTCAATGAATGAATTCTATCAGAAACTGGCAATTTTATACAATTCATCTTAAGGTGCTTTGGTTTTATTTCAAAGAAGTGTGAATATTTTTCCTCACACAATTGAAGTGTATATAAGAAGGATGAAATCCAAGTTGGGAAATTCTAATTACTTTTAAATTACAAGAACCACAAAAGTTAACAATGTTGAAAAGAGGTGGGAGAAGACAAAGGAAGAAAGAATCCCAATAAAACCAAACCTCAGCAGAGGTGAAACAAATTAATAAACAAAGTTAGCCTTTTAGTTTTTTTTTTTTTGGGGGGGGGTGGGTGTGTGTGTGCAATGAGGGTTAAGTGACTTGCCCAGGGTCACACAGCTAGTAAGTGTCAAGTGTTTGAGGTCAGATTTGAACTCAGGTCCTCCTGAATTCAGGGCTGGTGCTTTATCCACTGTGCCACCTAGCTGTCCCTGTTTTTAATATTCTTAGGGCAAACATCAAATGAAAACTAATGCAAACTTAAAAAAAAATAAAGACTGGGTCTCCCAATAGACCAAGGCTGGAAATATAATAGCTATTAGCTGACCTGATCCTATTACTAATCTGCATGGGAGCTTTGACCCCACTCAGTTTCCAATCTGGGTCAGTTAAATTCTCATTAGACAACTTCATAACTCCCTCTCCTAGGGACTCATCGTTTAAAGATGTATTTAGTGTAAACACCCTATTGGCTTTAGTCTTGTCATACCTTAAGCAACCCAACAGAGTGCCACCACACCTGGATAAGCAATGTTTCTTACAAAAACCTGGTTGGGGGGGAGATGGAGAGGGATGGAGGGAGAGGGAGAGGAAGGGGGTGAGAAGGGGGGAGAGAGAAGAGAGAGAGAGGGAGAGAGGGAAAGAGGGAGGGGGAGGAGGAGGGAGAGAGGGGCAGAGGGGGGGAGGGGGGAGAGGGGGACGGAGGGGAGAGAAAGAAAGAAGAGGAGAGAAAGGAGAGGAGAGGAGGGGGGGTGAAGAGAGCTTAAAGGTTGATTTTGTGGATCAAGAATTTAGTCTTCCTAATCTCTTGACTTATGCTTGAAGAAGATAGTCTAAAAATGGAGCTGTTCATGAACTCAAGAAGTCCACTCCTCAAAGGCTGAAAAAGTTAACCATGTTGTCATTTATATATGAAAGTTATGTTTGATGCTTAAAAATCTACATATAGCTTAACTTGCCTTGTTTTTTTTTTATTTAAAATTTTTTTTATATTTTCATATAAAAATGCCAGATGTGTAGGGTTTGTTCCTGGATAGGTCAGCCCTGGGAGTTAGAATCTTGCACTGAAATGGGTGGGAGGATGTGCTAATGCTAAATTGTAAAAAGAGCTAATTGTTAAATTTTCAGTGTAAGTATTTACACCTAGGAAAATGGAAAATCCTCCAATTAAAGGCTAGACTTGATTGTCTAAGTTTAAGACAATGTTAATAAGGCAGATAAAACTTTGAAGTATGTCATGCATAGAAGAGAAACAAATCACATAACTCTCATAGCTGTGGGTAGGTGATATATTCTTAACCAAACAAGAAATAGAGGCAATTAAAAAAAGATAAAATAGTACTTTTGCTTGAAACTGAAAATCTTTTGCACGAACAACATTAATGCATCTAGGATAAGAGGGGAAGTGTCAAATGACAAAAAATTTCTTTGTATCAAATTTCTCTGATAAGGGTTTTGGTAGCTCAGATATAGAAACAATTAATAAATACGTATGACATAAGAATTCATCAACAGATAAATGGTCAAAGGCTACAAACAGTTCTTAAAAGACCTGCAAAGAACTCACAACTATGTGAAAAAAATGCTCTCAATCACTAACAGGAGAAATACAAGGTAAAACAACCCTGAGATTCCATCTCACACCCTGAAAACTGGCAAAAATGATCCCAAAATGGCAATAGTCAATGTTGGAGGAATCATAGGGAGATGGGCATACTAATACATTATTGGTGGAGCTGTGAAATGATCCAATGGCTTTAGAACATACTTTGCAATTATGCAAATAAAGTGACTAAAATGTTCATACCTTTTGAACCAGAGACTAA
This sequence comes from Dromiciops gliroides, assembly GCF_019393635.1. Classification (NCBI taxonomy): domain Eukaryota; kingdom Metazoa; phylum Chordata; class Mammalia; order Microbiotheria; family Microbiotheriidae; genus Dromiciops; species Dromiciops gliroides. Next base: position 664,516,836 of record NC_057861.1, on the reverse strand, counting down.
AATTACTAGGCTAATACCCTAAAGATGCCATCAATAAAAGAAGTCACCACATACTCCAAAATATTTATAGTAGCACTTTTTGTGATAGCTAAAAAATAGAAACAAAGTAAATGCCCTTCCATTGGAAAATGACTAAACAAATGGTGCCAAATAAATGTAATGGAATGTTGTCCTATAAGAAAGAATGTGTGTTATTAATTCAGAGAAGTATGGAAAAAGCTATATGAACTGATGCAGAATGAAGTCAGCAGAGCCAAGAAAAGAACACACACTTTAGAATAATGGAAATGGAAAGAACTACACATCCAAATTTTTAAAAATGTAGCCAAATTGTAAAGATCAAATTGGACTAAAATGAAAAGATATGACAAAAAACTTCAACCTGCCCCTTTATGGAGGTGGGAGGTCCACAGGTGTTACGTATTGCACATATTTTTTGGACTTTTTCAATTCATTGGTCAATTGTACTGACTTGATATGGAATAGCTCTCTGGAAAGGATGAGGACAGGGTACATGGCATAACTATGGTCATTTAAGAAACAGAAAATAACAATAAAACAAATATTAAAATATTCCATGCATAATTCCTTTCAAGAAACAGTTATGAAATATTTACCAGCATACCTCTGCCTAGGGTAGAGGTTCAGGACCTACACTAATCTAGTTAACTGCTCACAAACAAAATCTTCTTCACATCTATAAACTTTACCTCTAATATCTTACCATTCAGGTCATAAGATCTAATCCACCCTCCTCAGATTCTGATATTGCGCATGCACAGCTTTCTGTATCTACATTTTCAGCTTCTACTCAGGCTCACCCCTTCCCCAGCCTGGCTGTGATTCTGACTTGACCTGCTGTGGTTTTCCCAAGACAACCTTAGAAAACCCTTTAAATCCCAGATATGCTCCTTTTGTTCATAATTTTGTTAATCTGCTTTTGTCTTTAATTAGTAACCTTATAAAGCATTTGCATTATGAAAGAACTGACAGACAATATAGAGGGGTTAAAGAAGACAAACTTAAGCTGAATAAAAATGACAATCATCATCATAATTCAAGACTGCTTCTTTTGCCCTGGAAGGGTACATATTTTACAGAAATGTAGAAGTAAGCAGCAAGGTATTGATATGAGTATTGGGGATTTTAGATATCGGAATCAAAAGTGTTCTAAATTCACTTGGAGTGATAATGTCAGTTCAGAGGTTACATAGGATTTCTATGCTATTACATCTACATTTTGAAATTAATGGCATGAGAATAATTAGATGATGCAAAAAGTGATGAAACAGAGATTAAAATTATTATTATTATTTTTTTTAAGATTTTTTTTTTTAGTGAGGCAATTGGGGTTAAGTGACTTGCCCAGGGTCACACAACTAGTAAGTGTTAAGTATCTGAGACCGGATTTGAACTCAGGGAGTCCTGAATCCAGGGCCGGTGCTCTATCCACTGAGCCACCTAGCTGCCCTAGAAATTATTTTTTAAAATTAATATCACAGCAATTGTCTTCTCAATTTACCCTCCAAAGGGGGGGGGTACTATAGTAATATTAAGTTTTAAAGAATGTTTCAATTTTTGTTTTATTATATGTTTCATGTATAACAACTAAGATTCTGAATTCCCTTAGACATGTTTTTGAGAACTTTAATTGTTTGACTTGATTACTGACAAAGCTATTTTAAAGTTGTGTTAAGCTCAATTTTGTAGGAAATTTTCCTGGCTGATTACCAGCATCCACACATCAACCCCTGAAAAGACTTCCATTCCATGACTACATCTAGAGGACATCTGAGAAAAGACTTTCAGAGACTTTAAATGAGCAGTTTTGTTGTTATTGTTTTTCTCCTTCTGTTATAATATACACCATCTGTAACATGTACTCTCTGCAGAAGCCCTCCCTTCGCAAGACCAATGTCAAAGTGCCGGTTCATGAGGGACTGCCCCTCTGCACAAAACTTTCCTCTCTCCCTTTTCTATATTGTTATTAACATATTGTTAGTTAGCATAGGATATTATATTCTGTATTTTTGACTGTTTCATCAAGGAAACTAGGAAGTTCCCATTTGATAGCCCCACCGATCAGTTACGTGCCTTGGGACTCAGTCTTCGTAAAGTATTGGGAGATGGAAATTGCCTTTTTATAGATTTAGGGAATTAGCTACAAGGTCACTGTAGGAATCATCTCAGACACAGACAAGAGAAGAGAGGCCACAAGGTGTCCAAGACAAAAGTACAAACCCTGTTTCTTGAAGAAACAAAGGGGGGACTGTAACAATTGGAATGACGCCACCCTCTGGAGACACTGTAGAAAGGCCTCTGAGGGCAAGCCATGTGGTGAAGGTCCTTAGCGTCAGGAAGTGATGTTTGCTCATGGGTACTGTCTATCAAGGCTACCAGCCAATCAACTTGAGGAGCCTCCCATTTCTGGGAGGAGGACACAATGTAGGAAGTGGATGCCGGTGGGGGGATTCGGTCTCTTTTTGGTTCCTGACCTCACCATGGTGGGTTGGATGATAAGGTCTCTTAGAAATAGTTAGATTTTTACCTTTCTATCTGATCATAATGCTCTCTAATACATACGTAAACACTTAAATACTCTTGCTAAAGCTTATAATTTATTGGTGACCACTCATTAGATTTTAGTTAGTATAGCTAGAATTTTAGCCCTTATAGAACCTACTGAAAAAAATCCTTCAAAAACCCCAAAACAAGGCAAGTTAAGCTATATGTAGATTTTAATTTTTTTAATTTTTAAATTTTTTTATATGTAGATTTTAAAACATCAAACACAACTTTCATATATAAATGACATCATGTTTAACTTTTTCAGAAATGTGTAGCCACAATTTTGCTACTACTTAATGTGCCATTGTTATTTGTGCCATGTAGGATTTGCTGGGGGGTAGAGGAGTCTTCTAGATATAAACAAAATTCCATCAAAATTGTATTATAGGGGCAGCTAGGTGGTGCAGCAGATAAAACACAAGCCCTGGATTCAGGAGGACCTGAGTTCAAATCCAGCCTCAAAATCTTGACACTTACTAGATGTGTGACCCTGGGCAAATCATTTAACCCTCATTGCTCCACAAAAAAAGAAAAGAAAAGAAAGACAGAAAGAAATGGTGCTCTTGATAATGTAAAGGAATACGTCTCCTTATACCTAGCCCCTAATCCCTTATGAAATTAGTCATTGTCTTCCTTTGTGGTATCTTTTATATACATCCCTTCCTTTCTATTCTTACTAAATTTTCATTGGGCTTTTCTATTTCTATGCTTTTGTTAGCACTATTACTATGATTACTTTATTTCTCATCAGCTATACAAATTCTAATTATTCTTAAACTCAAATTATGTTCCTACTTGTCCGTGATGACTTCCTCAATCCCTTAAGACTTCCTTTTTTTCAAATATTAGCATAGGGAACTTTTCTTGGAGGTATAAGAATTGATCTTGGAAGGTATGTTTGCATGGAACAAATTCAGGGAATAGAAATAGATAAGATACAAATACAAATAGATAAGTGGTTTTAAAAAAAGGGTATGAGCAATTAGTTTTCTATGCATTAATTTTTTTTTCCTTTTGGGGCAATGAGGGTTAAGTGACTTGCCCAGGGTCACACAACTAGTAAGTGTCAAGTGTCTGAGGCCGGATTTGAACTCAGATCCTCCTGATTCCAGGGCCAGTGCTTTATCCATGAGCAGTTAGTTTTCAAAGAGAAAAATGTGAACTATCAAAATCTATATGAAAAAATGCTACAGGTTACTAATAATAAGAGAAATGCAAATAAAACAATTATGAGATTTCACCTGAAAGTCATTAGATGGCAAATATGATGATACAAAAATGATTAATTTTCACTGGGGACAGACCAATAGAATTTTGGTGGACCTGGAAACTTGTCTAATCATCTTGGAAAACGATTTAAAATTAAACTGAAAAAAATCAGTAAATTTTACTCACTGTTTGATTCAGCAGCACTCCTAATACACATATACTCAAGAAGGTTAAAGACAGTAACAAAAGTCTCATATATGCAATAATAATAGTAATAGTAATAATGATGATGATGATAATGGAAGCACTTTTTTGAAGTAGTTAAGATGCATAAGGAAAATATGTTCCCATTGATTGGGGAATGGCTGAACATGTTGTGAACAGAAATAATGGAACATAATTTATGCAATAAAAATGCTACATATGAAGAATTCATAAGAACTTGGTAAGCCTAGTATTAATGAATACGGAGTGAAATAGTTGATCCAGGAGATAAGTTTACATGATGGTCACAATAACATATAGGAAAATAACATTGAAATACATCAAGGCTCTGATCAATACAACCACCACTTATAACCAGGGGACTGGATGCCTTTTTCCTCTCAGTAGAGAGTTGGTACACTATAGATATAAAGTCCACTATACATTTTCAGACATGGCCAATATATTTATTTCTTTTGCTTTACTACATTTATTTGTAATAAGGGAGTGTTCCATTGGGGGTCAGAGGATCAGTCATTGAGAAGTGACAGTGCTAGAAAAGGGGGAAAAAGAGCAACTATAAAATATTGAAAAAGGAAAAAGAAAAAAGGACATAATCAATCACACTATTGTAAAGTTATGCTTAAATTCCCTAATTGCAATTGTCATTACTTCTCTAATCTAGCAAATAATTTGAGCATAGGCTCTTCAGTTATTTGTAACATTTCAAATGCTTTTCAAGTACATCTAGTTGTGGATAAATCCAAGTTAGGATAAAAACCATCTGGACCTCTCCTTTGATTTTCATTCCTTTGTGAGCTTCTTGTTCTCTTTCATCTTTCCAAAGGTTGAATTCCCATTGACACAAAAGGTAGCCAAGGCTAGGTCTATTCGATGACAACACACCTGTTGAAACCAGATCATCTCTGATCTTCTAGGGCTATAGCACCCATAATGAGATATTTATTTAGAATTCAATGTATTAGTAAATGATTTTGCTGCTTAAAGTCTCTTATGTAACTTCATTATTTAAACAAGTCTATAAAATTTCAAAACTTATTTCATGTGTTGATTTTAGTTTATCAAACCATAGATTTAGAACTGGAAGGGAACTGTGAGGCCATTTAATCTAAAGCTCTCATTTTACAGATGAGGAAATAGGCCCAAGTAAGTCAAGTGACTTGTCCCAGGTCACACGCTCAGTAAATTTCAGAGGTGGGGTCTGAATGTACCTACCCTGACTCCAGTCAGTCCTCTCTCTAGCTCCTGAAGTTTACATATGAAGTTGAATTGCTTTCATAGCCAATATAACCCAGAGGCAGTGATGTGTCCTGGTGGAGAGAGAGTCAGAAACACACACACACACACACACACACACACATACAACTTGAGTTCATATCTTGTCTCAGACACTTACTAGCTACGTGATCCCTCAGTCTCACTTTCCTCATCTCACAGGATGGTTTTGGCTATCAAATAAGATAATCCATGTATTTTTTAAACCTTTATAAACCTTCAAGGGATATATAAATGTTTTCTATCATTATTATTACACTGGTCAACAATTAAAACCAATTTTAGAACTTTTCTTGCATAATTTTTAATAGTTTCTTTCTTTCTTTTTTTTTTTTACAAAGGATGAACCAATGGTGCCTTGGTGTGCCTGTCTTCTTACCACCTCTCCAACACTGACTGCTTTCATATTTTATCATCTTGGGCACTTGATAACTGCCCTTCATTTTTAGAAGAGATGATTGAGACCCAGGAATGTGAAAGAACTTGGCTGAGGCCACACAGCTAATTAAAGGCACAGCCAAGAATAGAATCATTTACTCTGATGCTCTTTCCACCACATCATGTTGCTTTCAGAATCTTGGTATAACCTTTGTCATTATTGTTAATTTCTCTCACTTTACATGAAATATGCGTGTGACTCAGTGGACCAAAAGGAAAAACGAATGATGACTCAGGCATGAAATCCACCTCACTGATTACTAGGACTTAGTATCTTGATAAGCAGCTGACTCCCTTTCAATGATCTCTCCAGAACCAGTTTATGTCATAAATCAAAAAGACAAGATTTTTATCTGAGAAATTGATCTATAAGTAGCTGTGCACATTAACAAACAGCCTAAAGCTAGTATTAACATTTTAAAATTGAACACCTAGCTACTAGACTATTTGCATCCTTCCTTGTTCTAAGTGTCTAATCTATCAGGATGTTTTATGCACGAAATATGGTACCCATAGACCACTGGACTTGCTTGGAAAGCTCCAATATACTGTGGGACACTAAGGAAATTACCTCTCCCCCATCCATAAATTTTAGTTTTTGACATATTTAAAAATTCTATAGCATATAAAATGAATGGTGTTTTCAAATAACACAATGGGCAAATAAGCAGATGTGTAACAGATTTTAATCTGATCCAATGAATACATCATCACGAATTCCAGGAAAATGAGAGACTAATTTCAAGAAGAATTACGTTTGATTCCATGGTCCCCATTAAAAAATATACAAAACACTCATCAAGACAATCATATGGGCTGTAACAACTGCAGCATTGCAGGCATGACCTTATTTAGGAAGGTCCTGGGTCCTCAATGGAAGATACACCAGGGCCGCCTTCTTCCCCCACTACATATATTTTCTGTGTCCCATAATTATTTCTAGATACCCACTGGTACAAAGTATATGCAAGAAATCAAAGGAAACTAGATTTAAGGGATGTATTAAGTGTTTCTCTTTCTCTTGTTAAATGGCACACAAATGATTTCATAAAATACATCAAAGCTTCTTACTTGGACTAAGTGTATTTTTCATAATGCATGGATTTAAGCAAGTTGGGAAATGATCATAGGATTCTCTAGATTAATACTAGATCACATTTTTACATTACTTTACAGTTTATTTACAAATTGTTTTTCTCACTGTATCCCTCTTAGGTAGGTGGGGCCACTATTATTTTCCCCATTTTATAGATGAGGGAATTTATTGAGAGTGGTGAAATGACTCACCTCCTGTCATGCCAATAGCATTTGAACTCAAGCTTTCTGACTACAAGGCAAGCTTTTTTTAAAGCTACAATTTGCTGCTTCTGAAAATTTAGTCTGCATACTCAGAGTTTAAATGGCCAGTTGAGACACTTTAGCCAAGAAAATTAGATACAAAATGCACTTTAAATAATCTGGTTAATTTGTGAATTTGCAGACCTAAGCTGTTCAGATAAGTCTTAATTCGTAAGTTCACTCTGGGTGTGTGATCTGTGTAGGTACAGATCAGTTTTATAGGCACAAATCATGAGCAGCTGAAAATATCTGCTATCAATGCTAATTGAATCTGGGTATCGAACAAGCTATGTCAATCCACTGAGCAAATGTTAATGTCATCTGGAAAATTTAAACCTGTTCTTACAGATATACCCTTGTTGGTAGTTTTAGGAGTTTTATGTGCACTGACATTCCCGATCTGCAAATAACTCCTAATTAGAAGTCAAACTCTAGTAGCAAAAATGAGGCCAGCTCTAAGCAAAATTGTGAAATGAATGATATTTGTTTCCATTGCACTTAGCCCTTTGTGGCTCTCCCCTGGCCCTCTCCTGCTTTGTTTAGACAATAGGCACTCCAAATAAATTTACCCTCCTACACTGTGTTTTCTGCTGGCTTTCTTGCCCTCCCCACTCAGTGTCTTCTGATAATCTTATGGCCAAAGTGTTTATAATTCTCATGTTTTCCTGTTCTTTCCCTGTTTAAAACTCATTTAGCTTGCATGAATGCCTTGTCCAAGTTCCTCCCCACTTTACCTCACCCCATCTTAGAATCAGATGTATTTCAGTCTTGGGAGCTAACCTCAAAGGGCCGGTGTCTCTCTTTGACTTATTGCCCCAACCCTGGAGTGTTACTTTAAAGAATTCTCTAAAATAAAACCAGTAGAGCTTATGTCTAGCTCACCTCAAATAGGGGCAACAGGACCCATAATTCAGTGTACAATATGCTATTGGGTATGGATCAGACTTTATTTTACTTGCCACAGAGAATACACAAAATGAAAAGAATTCACAGATGTTCCTGACCAAATGCAGAAACATATCAAAGACATTTGACCAACAACTGGAAGGTAAAGACACTTTGAGAATTTCTGAACAAGCATTCCGAATTCACCCTAGACCTGAAATGTCTGAGCAAGTCAAACAATTGGCAAAGCTGAACTCTTCCAATTTCCATGACATGGCTTCAGTCCTCCAGGTACAGGGGCCACACTGGTGGCCTTTTTCTTCTCCAAGGAACACACTCGTGAGGAAAACTTCTAGCAAGTTCAGTTCTCAATTGCTCAAATTTGGCAACTCTTGAACTCTGTATTAACCAGTATAAAACCTCCTACTCTGGGAAAGCCCACTTACAGGATTTCAACTTTCAGGCCATGTGCAAGCAACCGATGCTATTTTCTTTATACAGTGGTGCCTTTCTGGGAATTCCTGATCAAGAAAGAAGAAAAAAAGGAATAGAACTTGTTGCAGACATCTTTACCCCTTCCAATGGACCTACAACCCTGGGATCTCGTAAGTTTTTCTGTTGTCAGTTTTAATATAAAAATGAAAACATGCTGCTCTAAGGCAGTACGTTCTTGGATAACTAAAATTGGTGGGAATAAAACCATCAGACCCTGGATAATTAACTGGTTAAAATGTAATTGTGCTCAATTTAGTCTTTGTATGGAGGCTGCTGCCAAGCGGTTCACATTCTACTAGGGGGTAAGAGATGTGCCCAGATTTGTGTTCACTCCTTATAGAGTCAGAGGGTCTGGTTTAAAATCCCACTTCTTGTGCCTACTACGTTGGGACCTTGGGCAATCAACTTAATCTCTCTGCTGCTGCCTTTTCTTCATGAATAAAGTGAGATTAGACAGGTATCCTCTGAGGCTACTTCCAACTCTAGATCTATCATCTTGTGGTAATGGGACACTGAACATTGAAAGTCTAACCTGTATGAGTATGAACAGCAAACGTGGCTGATACATAGAATTGGGAATGTGCACAAGATTGGTATGACTATTTCTAATTGGCTAACTACATGGTGAAGAAACAAATTTGATTGGCTCCTGAGACAGAGATGGAAGTGCATTCAAAAGGTACTTACTGGCCAACATAAGTCTCTCTGTTTCCTTCTCTGTCTTTCTGTCTTTGTCTTTGTGTGTCTGTCTGTCTCCCTTCTCTCCATTTCCATCCTGTTTAGTTACCATTTGAGTAAGGAGGCAAGGACTCCTAACATAAGTGGCCTACTCTCCCCACCCAGCTTGTCATAAATCCATTGGCACATTACTCTATTATTGCCTTTGTCCCTGTTGTGTTTATTCTTTCTTGATTTTGATAAAGCAGTATTGGATATAGAATGGACTAGGCTATGACTTTGTGGGCTTTAGAAAGTGGAAGACTGAGCTACCAGAGGTGCAGCGACAAAAATCAATCAAATAGAGTGGTCTTCTATCTGTTGTAACACAGGCCATGCAGATTGCTTAAGGATTTGCAGCATGCAAACCCTGGCAAGGACAGAGATAGCATGGATCTGAGGTTTGGAACCTACATGACTATAAAGAAGACATTCTTGAAAGAAATTGGGAAGTTAGGAAACCTCAAAAAGTTGGAAGAGTGAGCAACCAGAAGTCCAGTGACAAACTAGATATAGAGTAGCCTTCTTTTTACTACTAGACACTTGCATACATGGCTTTAAGCATTTGGAGGCCAGTCTAGAACAAGAACTTTAACAAGAATTGTCTTCCTTTGGATCACTTGGCTCAAGCCTTAGTTAAGTCCTTCAATATTAAATGGAATTGGCACTACTGAATAACATGGATTTCAGTGGCAAGTTTGAGCATTTCTTAAATTAAGACAACTTTTAAAAAGGTGTATTTTAGGTGGAACAGTGGATGGAATGTTGGACTTAGAGCTGGGAAGACCTGAGTTCAAATCCTGTCTCAGACACCTATTAGCCATGTGATTCTGGACATGTGAATGAATCTCTCTTAGCCTCATTTCCTCATATATAAAATGGGGATAGTGACAACACCTTCCTTATAGGATTGTTGTGATTATAAAATGAGATAATGTACGGGAAGTAGTTTATAATAGCTTACAGCACCATATACATACTAGTTATGAGGATGGTGATGAAAGAATTGCTTTATTTTTCATGGGTAGGTACCCACATTAAATCTTTTGGCACTGACAGTTATGTGTTTCTCTATTGATAAATAGATAGTTTTATAGGCTCAAATAGTTGAGCCTTTCCCCTATCAAAGTTGTTCAAGAATCAGAAAATATATTGGGGTAGGCATATAAAAACCTAATTAGAAATTAGTTCCGTGGGTTATATCTGTTAACATCATTGTCCAGCTATTTCAACTTGAAATAACTTGAAGATAACCAGACCACCTGAGACTTATTTTTGGAAGCTTTTATCAGGTGCAGAGGCAATGGAAATATCTTCACTGATTTCTACCAGGCACTCAGAGCATCTCCTCTCTGGCACCCTTGCCAGGAGTCATAACTCTTTTCTTTTTTAAATGAAATATTTTATTATTTTCCAGTTTCATGTAAAGCTAGTTTTCAACATTTGTTTTCATAGGATTTTTAGTTCCAATTGTTTTCTCCCACCCTCCTTTCCCTCCCTCCTCCCTAAGACAGAAAGCAATCTGATATGGTTTATGTATGTACAATCACATTAAACATATTTCTGCATTTGTCATATTGTGAAAGAAGAATCAGACCACAAAGGAAAAAATCTCAAAAAAGAAGGAAAAAACAATGGCCTCAAAGTAGAAACAGCATGGTTCAATCTGCATTTCATAGTCCACAGTTCTTTTTTTCTGAATGTTGAGAACATTTTCTATCATGAGTTCTTTGAAGTTATTTTGGATCATCGCACTGCTGAGAAGAGCCAAGTCTATCAATCATTGTTCATCACACAATGTTGCTGTCACCATGTACAATGTTCTCCTGGTTCTGCTCCTCTCAGTCAGCATCAGTTCATGTAAGTCCTTCCAGGTTTCTCTGAAATCCTCCTGCTCATTGTTTCTTACAGCACAATAGTATTCCATTACATTTATATACCACAACTTGTTTAGCCATTCTCCTATTGATGGGCATTCTCTCGATTTCCAATTCTTTGTCAAGTCATAACTCTTAATACAAGTCCTGCCTGGTCTGCTGTTTTCCCATTATGCTGAAGCTCCCTGTGCCTCTAATATTTCCTCTGAAGCTCTGTTTCTTCAAGTTCAAACTCATATACTTTCCCTATGGCGAATAAAATTATATGGGATCACCCTATTACTCTCCCAAGTTTTAGGGAAAATTAGCTGGGGTTTTAATATATTTGTTGCTTAGAAATTAGAGGCTACTGCACCAATTTGGGGCATTAAGCATTTATTAAAGCATATTAAATATTAGTAAAGAGAGAAAGAGCGAGCACATTGCTCAGAAATATCAGAAGGCCTATCTAGGATAGAAGGGAAGGAATCATCTGCGTTCTGCCTCCTTGAACATTCCAAGCCAAGAGCCCATGAGAATGGGCCCCGTGACTGCTGCTTCAGTCTCTCAGGGTCAAGAGAGCCTGTGACTGTCTAAGCTTCTCGTGGGCTGGAGGAGAGCCCACCCTTACACATTGCTCAAAGCTAATTGGCTAGCATCATTCAAATCTATTTGTTTACTGGATTCGAGGGTGGTTCAGTGCAGTGCATGCTGATGTCAGAGTATGGAGCCCTCCAAGGGTCAAAAGCCTTCAGGTAGGTGTGGTTTTAATCCCTATTCACAAGTCCAAGGTCCAACCACATTTCCTTTGAAATTGTCCTGACTCTGGGCTGGCCTTTAGAAAGGTCTGGCCAGGCTCTCTGGGTCTTGTAGAACCCCATTATTTTCTCACATCCTGAAATTCTGTCTTGGGAAGAAAGGAACTGAGTGATTATTGTGAATATCTGGTATTATAATATCCTTCCTTTGACTGTTCATAGCTTTACCTCCTGTATAGACTATAGAGTATGGACACATGCAATCCCTCCTATCCACTCTGACTTGCTCACCTTTACTGGGCAAGTGCTCAAATGGCCAAAGGTAACTCCAAGGGCAAAGAAATTTCTCTCTCTTTTTTTTTCCAGGGAAAAGGTTCTGGCAAACAGCCTAGCCTACTATTTCCTTGTCTGCCAATCCTATCAAAGTGGCCCAAGTCTCAAGGTTGATGGCTGATGTTGTAGTCTTTCTAATGTGGCATCCTTGAACTGGAAATAGTTTTGTCTCTGTCTCTCCTCTATTTTCCCCACGAACCTCAAGACAGTTTAAGTCCTTAGCCACTGTAATCCTGAAGCACAATTATTGTTTTATGAACTAATTGCTGATTGGAACACAAGTGAATCTACTTTAGGCATTTCCCTTTTTATTTCAGTGATCAAAGAAATGAAACAAGAAGAGAAATGCCAATAGGAGGGGACTTTGCCAATGCCTTATAGAGCAGAAATTCTCTAAAAAGGGGTTCTCAAACATTAGGACCTGGGTCACTACCCTAGAGCACTGAATCATACCATTATATCTTGTGAAAATTTCAGGCAATAGCTGCCAGTGACTTGACTTGGACACAGCCCAGTTGAGAAGCTATTTTTATTTTTTTTTTCAATGAAACTACACATGATTCTCTTTGGGTCACATATTTTATATAGAGAAGGTGCCAAAAGACATTGTATTATGTAGCCTTTCAGAGGTCTGATTTGGGTGGAAAGTTACTAACTTTTTAGAGAAGAATTCTATCATTCTACTTACTACAATTAGGGAAGTAGAACAGGTGAGTTATGAGAGAGCAGGGAGGCAGTGGATTCTGTTATTAGGCCTGAATGAAGGTAAAAATATTTCCCCCACAGTAAGGTTTGCTATAAGTATCTGATAAAGGGAGAGAAAGACAGGTTTCTGAGCTGGTGTTTCAAAACTGGTCCTTATGTTGTGGGGGCAGAGCTAAGGTCTTTGAGAGGAAGTAGGGATAAATATCTGGAACCTGTGAAGGGGAGCTGTATAGCTCTGGAAATTCTGATTCTCTAGGGGAAGGCTTATGTGTGTGTCCATTTGCATCCTTGTGTGCTGTATTAATCCTTTGGAAAATATTGTGAATTGGATTGTGCTGTATAAAGTCTGTTATTTTATGACCCAACTACATAAATATGTTGGGTAATCATCCTTCTGTGTTCTGAGTCATCTTCTATTTTCTTAAGTGTGCTTCTGTCAGTAATTGTGAGAATGTCTTGTCATGTCACCTTGATAATATAATTTAATCACATTCCTGTCTTTAATGAACCAGGTCTTTTAAACATGATTTGATTGTTTTCTACAGGAGGAACAGCCCACATTATGCAATGGAAATACTATTTGTAAACTAAACTTTTATAACTCGAACCAAATTTCAAAAGAATCCAGAATCTTACTCCTCTAGATAAGCTCTTATTAGATATGATACTCATTTTTGCTATTTAGCCATATATTGTCTTGGTATTTATTTAAATGTGTGCCTTCTTGATAATAGAAATGATGATATACAACTCTTTTGCCCTCAAACTGTGTAGTGCAATGCTGAACATATGATGGGTATTCATTATATACTTACTAAACTGAACAGGGGGCAGCTAGGTGGCCCAGTGGATAGAGCACCGGCCATGGAGTCAGGAGTACCTGAGTTCATATCCGACCTCAGACACTTGACACTTACTAGCTGTGTGACACTGGGCAAGTCACTTAACTCTCATTGCCCTGCAAAAAAAAAGCAAGAGAGGATTAAAAAAAACTGAACTAAAAATTCATTCATTAAACAATTATTTATTAAGAGATTTCTATCTGTAAGATACTGTGTTAGGTAATGGGGATAGAAAGAAAAAAATTATATATCCACTATCCTCAAGGAATTTACATTCTAGTGGAGGAATATGACATATACACAAATAAAAAAGAAAAAATATATATACAAATTAAATACACAACAATTTGGGTACAATCAAGAATTCTTGTATATGAGATAACATGAATCAGTTTTTGAAATCAACTTGGGATTCATAGAGATGAAAGAAAGTAGAAAGAAAATTCCATATTATTTGCATTTCTATACAGTGTCGCATATGTAGTAATGCAATGTCAGGTATGGGAACAATAAATAGGCCAATTTGATCAGAATGTAAATATGTGATGGGGAGCAAGGAAAGATAGGCTGTAGTAAGTAACATTCAGCTGTGGAGAGATGCTACCTCAGGGCTTATTTCTGGGAATCATGGGATTGTTTATATGAAATTGAACTCAAGGAAATAATATAAAAAGAAAGCCTTTGAATAAGGGATTGGAATAGATGAAACACAAATATTTAAGAAGTGAAGAATATGTATGAGAGAAAAACTAAAAGATAACAAATCTGAGGCATTTATGAACCCAAAACACCTGACCTTAGAGTAAGAGCTTGGTAAGGAAATATAATTATTATTGTATAGGATACCCAATCATTTCCTGACTATGATAAAATAAATAACTTGAATATAATATTGCATGAAATCATATAAGAAATTACTCTTATAAATAACAAGAAACAATCCAAGACTTTTAGCCATTGCTCCTGAAATAAAATAACATTGCTTTTTAACACTTACTCAACAAACAAACAAAGAAAACTTGGCAGGGTAATACTTCTACATAGCAGGAAACGGATAGGTGATGATTCAGTGTTTAAGAGCAATAAGGAAAAGGTAACATTAGGCATACCATCTTATTTGAGAATCATTAAAAGAACAAAAGGGAGGGACTATTTTCTCTTTTAATGAGAAGTGAATTATCTCTTTGAAATGTTGGACCATAGGAGAAGGCCATTCAAATAAATATATAGGAAAAAGAAAATAATTAGGCCTAAAACATATTTTATCTGGATTTAGTAAGGGGAAGGCAAAAATGATTATATTAGTAAACACAGAATCCAGGTTTCTGAGAGGTGACTGGGCTAGGGGCAGAAATAGTATGTCTGTGTATAAAGACAGAAAATGGAATTAATTTGATACACTAACTTTTTTTTCATCATTTTTTGTTTTTTGCATTTTTATTTATTTCCGTTACATGTAAAGATAGTTCTCAACTTTTGTTTATACAAGCTTTCCAATTTCAGATTTTTCTCCCTCCCTCCCCCCCTCCCCCCTTCCCTAGACAGCAGGTAGTCTGATATAGGTTATATATATATATATATACACATAATAACATTTATCCTATTTTTGCATTAGTCATGTTATAAAAGAAAAATCAGAGCAATGATGAAAAACCTCAAAATAGAAAAAACAACAGCACCAAAAACAAAAGAAATAGTATGATTCATTCAGCATCTATACTGCACAGTTTTGTTTTTCTTCTTGGATTTGGAGATCCTCTTCTATCATGAGTTCCCTGGAACTCTTCTGTACCATTGCATTGGTGAGAAGAATATAGTCCATCACAGTAGATCAACACTCAATGTTGATGATACTGTGTACAATGTTCTTCTGGTTCTGCTCATCTCACTGATCATCAGCCCACGCAAGACCCTCCAGGTTTCTCTGAACTCCTCCTGCTCATCGTTTCTTACAGCACAATAGTATTCCATTGTATTCATATACCACAACTTGTCCAGCCATTCCCCAATTGATGGGCATCCCCTCAACTTACAATTCCTTGCCACCACATAAAGAGCAGCTATAAATATTTTTGTACATGTGGGTCCCTTTGCCCTTTCCATGATTTCTTTGGGAAAAAGACCCCAAAGTGGTATTGCTGGGTCAAAGGGCATGCACAGCTTTATAGCCCTTTGGGCATAATTCCAAATTGCTCTCCAGAATGGTTGGATCAGTTCACAGTTCCACCAACAATGCATTAGTGTTCCAATTTTCCCACAGCTTCTCCAACATTTATTATTTTCCTTTTTTTGTCCTTTTAGCCAATCTGATAGGTGTCAGGTGATACCTCAGAGTTGTTTTAATTTGCATCTCTCCAATCAATAGTGATTTAGAGCATTTTTTCATATGGGAATAGATAGCTTTGGTTTCTTCATCAGAAAACTGCCTGTTCATATCCTTTGACCATTTCTCAATTGGGGAATGACTTGGATTCTTATAAATTTGATTTAGTTCCTGATATATTTTAGAGATGAGGCCTTTATCAGAAGTACTGGCCACAAAAATTGTTTCCCAGCTTTCGGCCTCCCTTCCAATTTTGGATGCATTGCTTCTGTTTGTACAAAAATTTTTTAATTTAATGTAATCAAAATCATCCATTTTGCATTTTATAATATACTCTATCTCTTGTTTGGTCATACACTGTTTTCCTTTCCAAAGATCTGATAGGTAGACTATTCCTTTCTCTCCTAATTTACCTATGGTATCACCTCTTATGTCTAAATTGTGTATCCATTTTGACCTTATTTTAGTATAAGGTGTAAGATGTTGGTCTATGCCTAATTTCTGCCATCTTATCTTCCAGTTTTCCCAGCAGTTTTTGTCAAATACTGACTTCCTATCCCAGAAGCTGGAGTCTTTGGGTTTATCAAACACTACATTACTAGTGTCATTTACTACTGCATTTCCTGTGCCTAGCCTATTCCATTGATCTACCACTCTATTTTTTAGCCAGTACCAGATAGTTTTGATGACTACCGCTTTAGAGTAAAGCTCCAGGTTTGGTACCGCTAACCCATCTTCCTTTGATTTTTTTTTTCATTATTTCCCTGGATATTCTTTTTTTTTTTCTTAGTGAGGCAATTAGGGTTAAGTGACTTGCCCAGGGTTACATACCCAGTAAGTGTTAAGTGTCTGAGGCTGGATTTGAACTCAGGTCCTCCTGACTCCAGGACCAGTACTCTATCCACTGTGCTACCTAGCTGCCCCTTCTATTATCTTTTTAAGAATGTGGTGATAGTTCTTTAGAGGATAGTATTATGGGAAAATCATACAGTTATTTTATTCATTTAACAAGCACTCGTTAAACATGTGTTGAGCACCATAATGGACACTGGAGGTGATACAAAGGTAAGATAAGATACTCATTGTCTACCCTCTGGAGTCTAGTATATATTCTACCCTTATAGTCTAGTATTGTAGATAAACATCTCCTCTTTGTCAAAGTTTCTTTTGTCCTATGAAAGAACACAGAATTTCAGACTTAGAAGGAACCTCAGCAGATATCTAATCAACTCCATAACTGAAAGAATGTCCATTATAACATACCCAACATGTCATAATCTAATCTCTGCTGGATGTCCTCCAATGAAGAGGAATTTACCCCTTCTCTAAGAAGCCTATCCCACTTTGGATAGCTCAAATTATTAGGATGCTGTCCTTGACATCGAGGTTAAATCTGTCTCTGCGAATTTTATCTGTTGCTCCTTGATTTGTCCTATGAGGTCAAACTGAATAAGCCTCATTCCACTTTTACATGAAAGCTTTTAAAAAAAACTTGAAAACAGTGATCTCATCTTCCTGTCTTCACCATGATAAATATTCTCAGTTCCTTCAACCTATACTTATAAGGTATACACTCCTGGTTCTTCACCATTATGTTTTCCCTTTTAAAACTGTGGTTGCTATCAGTGGTTTCAAACTCAAATAGGAATAGGAGCTGTTAATCCATACATAAAGATCACTGCAGGCTATATAGTGACAGTTTTAAAATTAACATCATCTAGGTTTTATTGTGTTTTTATTTGTTTTGTTAAATATTTTCCAATTATATTTTAATCTGGGTCAGACCAGTGTTTTGGGCTGCATGTGGCCTGTGGGCTTCATGCTCCACTTCTGTTCCTCACTATAGTAAAGTACCATGGGACTATTTTCTTCTTCATCACAGAAACTATATTTCCCTTCATGTAGCATAATATAAAATTAACTTTTTTGGTTACTACATTATTTTGTGTTCTCATATTCAATTTACAATCCACTTAAACCATCAGAAATTTTCAGATAAACTGCTGTCTAATTATGCTTCTCCCATTTTATACTTATAAAGTTGACTGTTAGGGGCAGCTAGGTAGCACAGTAGATAAAACACTGGTCTTGGATTCAGGAGGACCTGAGGTCAAATCCAGCCTCAAGCACTTGACACTTACTAGCTGTGTGACCCTGGGCAAGTCACTTAACCCTCATTGCCCTGCAAAAAGAAAAAAAGAAGAAAGAAAAAGAAAAAAAAGTTGACTTTTGAACAGTGTAAAACTGGTTTATCTTTATTTTCCTTATAGAATTATTCTTATTGAATATATTGCTATTGAATTGTATATTGTTAGATTCAGTACAATGATCAATTAATTTCATGTCAATTCATATTGAACATATCTATTGGTAAGTACTCCCATAATTCTTTCCCTTCTCTCCCACTGAAGAGAACAAAGTCCTTTGTTCTGTTAGTATGAAAAAAAAATGGACACTCAGATGGAGGACAAATTCGTTCTTGAAAATTATTGTTCTTTAATTCATTTTAAATTCCTTTATTTCTGGGTTGATGTCTATTACATTTTTTGAAAGTTATAATTGTATGGAAAAGAAACCCTGAAGAACTTAGTCTGGGATAAAGAAAACCTTTCTGTCCAGTTAGTTGTTTGTTTGTTTGGTTTTTTTTGCAGGGCAATGAGGGTTAAGTGACTTGCTCAGGGTCACACAGCTAGTAAGTGTCAAGTGTCTGAGGCTGGATTTGAACTCAGGTCCTCCTGAATCCAGGGCTGGTGCTTTATCCACTGCTCCACCTAGTTGACCCAGTTTTTAAGAATATATTTTAAAGTTTTAAAATGGCTACTTTAGTTCACTAAGAAAACAACAATCTTTTACTTCATCCAATCTTTATCTTTTAGGTTTTTTCTACTTGCATTTTCTCCCTTCAGAAAATCTTGCTGCTTCCCTAATACTTAGATTTAGCAGGGTTCCTAATGCCTTTTTTTCACTTATAGTTTCATAGAACGTCAGAATTAGAGAGAGAAACTTAAGATCATCTAGTTTAAATATTCTTAGATTGGGGCCCATGGGCATTTAAAATGTTTTGATAACTGTATTTTAATATGATTAGAATCTGGCAGAGGGCAGAGCCAACATGGCAGAGACTCATTTGATTACTACCCCAAACCTCTCCAAAAAACTTTAAATAGTCCCTCAAATTCTGTCATAGTGGAACCCACAAAAGAATGGCATGAAACAATTTTCCAGTGCAAGACAACTTAGAAGGTCAGTAGGAAGAATCTGTTGTACCAGGGTGAAAGTGGGGCACAGCCCAGCACAGCCCTACATCAGCAAATCAGGAACAGGGCCTTAAGGCAGGTGAATCAGTGGTGGCAGTTTCCTGACTTTTCAGCCTACAGTCGGTAAGGGACTCAGACAACTGATCAGAAGGCAATTACAGGGGTCTCTTTGCTAGCACTAGGGGCAGGAATCCATAGAGCAATTTGGAAATATGCCCAAAGGATTATAAAACCATACATACCTTTTGACCAAACACACTACTAGGTCTGTATCCCAGAGATAGAAAAAAAAAACCAAAAAGGAAAAGGACCTATATGTACAAAAATATTTATAGCAGCTCTTTTACTGGTGGCAAAGAATTGTAAATTGAGGGGAATTGATATCCATCAATTGGGGAAAAGCCGAACAAGTTGTAATATATAATTTTGATGGAATACTACTGTGATATAAGAAATGATGATCAGAATACTCTCAGAAAAACCTGGAAAGACAATAACTGGTACAAAGTGAAGTGATCAGAACCAGGAGAATGTTGTATACAGTAACAACAATATTGAATGGCGATTAACTGTGAATGACTTAAGTATTCTCAGCAATGCAGTGATCTAAGATAATTCTGAAGGATTTATGTTAAAAAATGCTATCCATTTCCAGAGAAAGAACTCATGGAGTCTGAATGCAGATCAAGGCACTTTTTCCGTTACTTTCTTTTTCTTTTTTTTTGTCTGTGTTTTCTTTCATAACATGACTAAATGGAGTATGTTTTGCATGACTACACATGCATGACCTATAAAATTGCTTGCTTTCTCAATTGAGAAGGGGGATGGAGGTAGAGAATTTGGAACTCAAAAATGGTAAAATTGTTTCTACATGTAAATGGGAAAATATAAAATTAATTAAAAGAATTTATATCTGCACCAAGAAAAATATAATTAGAATCTTTTAAAATTCTATGTATTTTATCTTATGTACTTAGAAACATTATTCTGAGAAGTCCATTGGTTTTGCTAGCTTGACAAAGGGTCCAAGATGCCAACTGGTCTTTTGCAATCTTTCCCCTGTACTCCATACATATTTTGCACATGAGAAAACTAAAGACCAGACAGGAGTTGAGATCTGTCAATTGTCACACAGATAATTAAATGCAGGGCCAGATTGGAACACAGGTTTTCTTGTTTCTAGTACAATGTTCTTTTAGTATGTTATTCTCATTATTTATTTATCTGCCTTACTAAATAATTCAGGCCCCAATGAGAATTTCTTTCATGTCTGGATCAACCTTCTTTATTGATTCAACTAACTGCTTGGTTACATAGTTTTCACTTGAGATAAACTGTATCTATATAATATAAAAAAAAAAACTGGTTAGAAGGTAAAGAGCCTAGTTGATCATCTGACTATTTTCTTCACATAATGTAAAACATCTGGATTGACTGAATATTTCCACAAAACTCACCAGTTGTTTATATATTATATAACCATAGCCTCTCTATTGTTGAGACTATGCCTTGCTAAATGTTTATACGGGATAAGAACACTCATTAAAATGACCTTGTTTCAGATGCAGCGACCTTTTTCAATGCCTCCTGGAAGTAAGGGGAGAATGAGGAGAATGGGTCAGTAAAGCCATTATGAGGGCATAAAATGCTTTGTGAGCATAAATTTCCAAGAGTCTTTGGGTTTCCATTTTCTTTTTGCCATTTAAGAGAATTCCTGCTGTTTTTTTCAGTTTGGGGGAAGAAAAGAGATTACCATTTTTACTTCATTTTGTGTTTCCCCTCCTGAGGACCTAGAGCAGAGTGCCCCCCCCCCCCACTAGTGATGTTTTAGCAACTAAGAGAGATAAAGCAAGAACTAGAACTGCTTCTTGAGAATTACAGGGATCCTACCATAGAAAGACCTTGTTGTTGTTCAGTTGTGTCCCAATTTTCCATGATTCTGTGGACCATATCGCACCAATACTGTCCATGGGGTTTTCTTGACAAAGATACTGGAGTAGTTTGCCATTTCCTTCTCCAATGAATTAAGGCAAACAGAACTTAAGTGAGTTGCCTAGGGTCACACAGCTACTAAATGTCTGAGGCTGGATTCTGAACTCAGGTTTTTTTGATTCCAGGTTCAGTGCTTTATTCACTGAGCCTCATAGCTGCCTTGTAGAGTACTTTAAACCTAAAGTAGTCAGGAATAGGAATAGTAGTAGTAGTATAGACCTTATTTGATGATGGTAAGAGGAGTGTCATGTTTGTGGAAAGATCAAGTAATTTCAACTCCTCTATTAATTACCTATTCCTTTTTGAACCCCAACATATTTCCTCTGAGAGGTTGGTTGCCCAGGGCATCTTGCTGGGTTTCCAAATGTGGCAAACGCTCTTTTGTGCTTTTACTGGGTTAAGAAAAGTTATGGGAAAGAGGAGTCTATTTTGCTACTCTGAATCCATATCTTGTCATTTGAAAGATCTGTACGGTTTTGTCTTTTTTGTTTGTTTGTCTTGATTGTTTTTGTTACTGTGTTCTTTCAACAAATCACATAGCTATTAAGAAAACAGTGACTTGCTGATTGTTGTGGCCCATGCCTTTAATTGCTGCTAGGGAGTCTTATGACTGATGAATCTCTTGAACTTGAGAGTTCTGAAATGTAGTGGGCTAGGCCATTTTGGTATCTGTACTGAGTTCAGTATTGGGATGGTGCGATCTTCCAGAAAAAGGGTGAAGGGGCATTGAGTTGCCTAGGGAGATGCAAATTGACCAAGGAAGGAAATAGGGTAAGTCAAGGCTGCAGAGCTAATCACAGTGGGATCAGGCTGTGAGTAGCTACTGTACTTTCAGCCTGGGCAAGGTAAGGAAACCTAGTCTAAAAAAAAGAAAAGAAGTGTCTGTATCTTATTAAAAAAGAATGAATAGAATTTCCAAATATGGGAATTAGAGGTTTGGGATTGAATTTTTTGAGCATTATATGGATTATACCTTTATATTTACAAATAATTTCTATAATGTCTCCTCACCTCTCTATTGGAAGTGGGAGGTAGGTTGCTTATACGTAGTCAGAGCATCATCTGGTGAGCAATTGGGCAAAGCTTATGTGTGTGTGTGTGTGTGTGTGTGTGTGTGTGTGTGTGTGTGTACTAACTATCCTCTCCACTGAGTTGGTGACCCAAGAGTAGCTCTACCTGTTAGTCAAATTATATAGTATCCCTCCTCCGACACTCTGATGGTTCATTCAAAAGTTATGTGACAATTCACTGAATGTGCTGGCTTTTGAAAAGTAGGGGAGGAGCCAGCTGGGGTGTGGTATAACACAGGCAGTTCAACCTTATATACTTTTAGCAACCATACCACCTGTCACATAGGAAGCAATGATTGATTTCACAAGCAGAATTTTGAGGCACATAATTCAAGATTTCACAACATAATCTTGAAATTGTTCCAAAAATGGAATCCTCCCTGGAAGTATCATAAATTCCCCAGAAAATAGGTATTCTCAGGAAGACACCCCATATTAATACAAAATTCTTGATTATGGCTTTAGAAGAAAAAGACTCTCTTCTATTTTGTTTCAACCCCATTTGATTCATCAATTTATTTAGAGAAGGGGCATTAAGGTGGCATTAATATTTTTTCTCATTAAAAATTATTATTTTTCTCAAAATAAAGAGCTTGTATAACAAGAACTCTGTGATAGTGGGATTGCATTCAGAAGACCTGAGTTCAGTACCCTAACTCTACTACTTACTAGTTTTATGGGGATGTCGTTTCTGTCACAAAAGGGCAGCTAGGTGGCTCAGTGGATAGATCACTGAGCTTGGAGTCAGGAAGTCCTGAGTTTAAATACATCCTCAGACACTAATTGCATGACCCTATGCAAGTCACTTAACCCTGTTTGCCTCACTTTCCTCATCTGTCAAATGAGCTGGAGAAGGTAATGACAAACCACTCCAGTATATCTACCAAGAAAACCCCAAATGGGGTTAGACACAACTGAAAAATAACTGAACAACTATAACAATAACAACAACCAACAACCAACAACCAATAACCAACAACCAACAACAACCAACCATTTCCCTAAATGACTGGCCCTAAATTTTCTCCTTTATAAAATGAGGGAGTTGGACTCTATGACTTCCAAAGTTCTTTCTAACTCTAATTTTCTATGATTCTTTGATTCTATGAAATTATGTCTGAAAACCTTATAAAATGATTCAAAACTATTCAAGATGATGAGTGAATGCTTTCAAAAATCACTAACATTTCCTGTCAATCCTATGGTGATAATGCTTCCAATTACTCCTTCAAGGTGACTTCTATTTTTTTTAAATCAATATTTCACTCAGCAAAAATGTTATGGAATAAGACATGGTAATTAGCATAAACAAATTATCTCAGAAATGCAATCCAGAATACACAATCTTTGCAGGCGGTCATCAATCTTTTATTTTAGGGAGAGTGTTTATTTGGCTTAACCAACCACAAAGCACAAAGCTGTTCCCAGATCAATCAACATATGAAGACATCAATTAATATCTGTATATCAGCTGGGAACAAGACACTGTCCTAGGATTCAGAGAATATAGAGTTCCTGCTCTCAAGGAATTTATAATTTGGAGAGGGGGAAAGGCAATCAACATTCTCTTGGCCTGGTGACCAGGCTGAGGAAGGCAGATGTCTGGGTAATTGTGGGGCATCTGTGCTCCTCAGCCCAACTGTGCACAGATGGGACTAGTGCTTCCAGTCTCCAGGGTGCATCAAAGCATTTCTTCTCACATTTGAGTTCTTTAGTCAAATTCCACCTGCCAGCTGACAATTGGGGCATAAGGACTCATATGGACACTGGTTTTTGAAATAGCCACCTTCAAGAACCAGTGCTGGGCTTATAGTCCCTACCTATCTGGCAGACAGCCTTTCAGTGGGTCCCTAGAGGGACATGTGGAAAAACCAAACAAAACGTAGCTCTCCATCTCTTTGTTAAGTGCCCCTGAAACAGTCCACTAGCAATCAAGTAGGGTAAGAAGCAGGGAATGTTAGTGGTAGATCTTGAATTGGGCAACTACCTTTTCTCTGTTTAGTACAATGCTTGGTACACAGTAAGAGCTTAATAAATGCTCATTGACTGACTGAATTTGACATTTAATCTCCTGCCTCTGTCTTTGCTTAGGCTTTTACTCATATGTGGAAATGCAGTCTCCTCACCTCTGCTTCTTAAAGTTTTCTTCAAGACTCAGCTCTGGACATTCCTTCCTTCCTTCCTTCCTTCCTTCCTTCCTTCCTTCCTTCCTTCCTTCCTTCCTTCCTTCCTTCCTTCCTTCCTTCCTTCCTTCCTTCCTTCCTTCCTTCCTTCCTTCCTTCCTTCCTTCCTTCCTTCCTTCCTTCCTTCCTTCCTTCCTTCCTTCCTTCCCACTAGCAAGATGGGTATATTCTGGCAACTTTGTAATAATGATTTGCACGACAAATAATTTAAGTTGCATTTAGGAGGACTCCACTCTATGTTTACAGATACTTTTCTTATACATAAACAGAGTGTTCAGTAAGTAAATGGAGAGAAGATCACATTCATCTCTTTCCAACAGGTTTTTGGACAGAAAGTCTCTCAGTGCTCTGCTTCCTTTTCTGAAGTTAATGCTAAGCAGCAAGTGGTTCTTTTTTGTGAGGCAATTGGGGTTAAGTGACTTGCCCAGGGTCACACAGCCAGTAAGTTTTAAGTGTCTGACACAGGATTTGAAATCAGGTCCTCCTGACTCCAGGGCCAGTGCTCTATGCACTGCGCCATCTAGCTGCCCCCAGCAAGTGGTTCTTACAGTCTATAGCTCATCTCCATGCCTAAAATCTGCCTTAATGCAGGACCAGCTTACCATCACTGCCAAAACACTCAAAGAGCTTTCCAACTTCTTTGATCTGGTGAAGGAACAACGGACTGATTCACATATATAGACAACTGTTCAGAAGCCACAAGTTTAAGAAATTTCTCGATGAAATCAATGAGACCCTGAATGGTTCAGGTTTGTTCCACGGCCCAATTCTTTGTTTTCATTATAGGGGTGTCTCTAACCGCCTTTAGCAGAGCATCAATTTTTTTTCTTGGCGTCACCAGTGGGTTCCACTGTTTGAGGGGAAACGGCAGCAGAGGGCGCCAGCTTCAATGTGTTTGTGTCCTGGCCCAACTCGATGGCCCCCTCCCCTCCAGCGGGGCCCCCAGGAAGGGACATGGGCGGCCGCTGGGGCTCGGACATCCTGCTCCTCGACCTCAGTCTCCGAAAACGTGCAGGGGCTGGGGTGTGTGTGAGACAGGAAGCGAGACCCAATACCTACCCTGGCTCGGGCTGGTTTTCCAGGGACAGTTTGAATGTATAACCCCTTCTCCCTCTAACCTCAAAAGCTGTTGGGCAGGGATTAACAGAGCTAGGTGTCTAGAGGGGATGAGCGAGGAAAATGCCCTGGAGCTTTCTGTCCTGGCATCCTTACGCCCACCTCTGCGCAGGTGCTCCTCCAGTTCTAGTCCCCGGCTCGCTTCCTACCTTCTGCCTCAACGTTCATTTTTCATAAGATTTAAGAGTTCCAAATTTTTCTCCCTCCCTCCCTTTCCTCCCCCCTCCACAAGACAGCAGACAATCTGATATAGGTTATATATGTACAATCCACAAGTGCTCTTTTTATCTGTTCTTTCTGTGGGGGTGGATAATAAGCTTCATCATTAGTCCCTTGGGAATGTCTTGGATCATTGCATTGCTGAGAGTTAGTTAAGTCATTCACAATTGCTCATCCAACAATACTGCTGTCACTATGCTCAATGTCCTCCCAGTTCTGCTCACTTCACTACACATCAATTCATATGAGTCTTTCCAGGCTTTTCTGGGATCATCCTGTTTGTCATTTCCTACAGCACAATACCATTCCACTACAATCATATACCACCACAGCTTCTTCAGTCATTCCATCAATTGATGGATATTCCCTTCATTCCCATTTTTTAGCCACCACAAAGAGTTGCTATAAATATTTTTTGTACAATTTTCCCCCTTTTCTCTTTTTCACAATTACTATTGTTAATTGTTTCCCTCCATCCTATTCCCTTCCCCATAATATTTACTCTATTATCTATGTTCTTTCACCCTATCCCTCTTCAAAAAGGATTTGCTTCTGTCTATCCCCTCCCCCAGTCGACCCTCCCTTCTTTTGCCCCTCTTTCTTTATCTCCTTCACTTCCAATTTTCTTGCAGCATTAGCTAGATTACTTCACCCAATTGAGTGTGTATGTTATTCCCTCCTTGAGCCAATTCTGATGAGATTGAGGTCTCTGAGCCAATTCTGATGAGTGTTAGGCTCATTTACTGCCCAGATTAAATAGATTACTCCACCCAGTTGTGTGTGTATGTGTATGTGTTAATCCTTCCTTTCAGCCAACTCTGATGAGTGTAAGGTCTTTGAGCCTATTCTGATGAGTGTAAAGTTCATTTACTGCCCTGTTCCTCCCTCATCTCTCCCCCCACTCCATAAGCCTTTTCTGTTTCTTTCATGTGGGATTTCACCTCATGCTACCTCTGCCCTTCCCCTTCCCCTTCCCCCTCCCCCAGTGCATTCCTCTCATCCCTCAGTTTTACCCTAGAGATGTCATCTTGGGGCAGTTAGGTGACACAGTGGACAAAGCTTCCACCCCGGACCCAGGGGGACCCCAGCCAAAACCTGGCCTCAGACACAAGACAGTCACCCACTGCACTACCCCCAGGTATGTCCCCCACCTCTAATTTTTTATGGTTCTCTAGGGTCTTGTATTTAAAAGTCAAATTTTCCATTCAGTTCAGGTCTTTTCATCATGAATACCGGAAAGTCCTCCTTTCCATTGAAGTCCCATTTTTTACTCTGAAAGATTATACTCAGTTTTGCTGGATATGTGATTCTTGGTTTTAATCCTAATTCCTTTGCCCTCTGGTCCTTTAATGTAAAAGCTGCTAGATCTTGTGCTATCCTGACTGAGGCTCCACAGTATTTGAATTCTTTCTTTTTGGCAGCTTGCAATATTTTCTCCTTGACCTGGGAGCTCTGGAATTTGGCTATAATATTCTCGGGAGTTTTCCTTTTGGGATCTCTTTCAGGAGGTGATTGGTGAATTCTTTCAATTTCTATTTTACTTTCTGCTTCTAGAATATCAGGGCAGTTTCCCCTGATGATTTCTTGGAAGATGATGTCTAATCTCTTTCCTTGATCATGGTTTTCAGGTAGACTAATAATTTTCAAATTAGCTCTCCTGGCTCTATTTTCTAGGTCAGCAGTTTTTCCAAGTAGATAGTTCACATCCCCCTCTATTTTTTTTTTATTCATTTGGATTGGCTTTATTGTGTCATGGTTTCTCATAAAGTCACTGGCTTCCATTTGTTCAATCCTAATTCTTAGGCAATTATTTTCATTAGAGAGTTTTTCCATTTGGCCTTTCAAGCTGTTGACTATTTTCTCATATCTTTCCTGCATCCCCTCATTTCTCTTTCCATTTTCCCTATGCCTCTCTAACTTTATCTTCAAAGTCCTTTTTGAGGGCCTCCGTGGCCTCAGACAAATTCATATTTTTCTTGGAAGCTTTAGAAATAGGGGCCCTGATGTTGACATCTTCCTCTGGGGGCGCACCTTGATCTTCCTTGTCACTAAAGAAACTTTCTATGGTCCTCACCTTTCTCTGTCTGCTCATCTTGCCTTTCTTTTACTTGACTTTTAGCTCCTTAAAGTGGGGCCCTGTTTCCAGGCTGCAGTATCCCAAGCTTCAAGAGTTCCCAGGTGGTATGATTTAAGGAGGATCAGGTTCTTCACTTGCTTGGTCTGTTTTCTGGTCTGTAGATGACCCCAGACCAAATTGCTAATCAACTAGCTTTGTGTGCTATGGTTGTCAGCTACAACTAGCCTGTGCCCCTCCCCTACCTGGGCTGCTGCTACTCAAGCCTACCTCCTGGTTCCCAGGAGAGGTGAAAATCCAAGTTTTGCCTTAGCACCAGCAGAGACCCCTGTAATCTCCCCCCTGCCAAAGACTCAGCCCTTTCACCAGACTGTGAGCTTAGTTCCAAACAACACTAGCACTTCACCTGATTTAGAGACCCTGGGGGTCTCTTTCTATGGCAAGGCCTTCCTGGTACTGGATCTATGTCAGTGTGACTGTGGGGTTGGGCTCCACTTCTGTCTCAGCACAGCAGCTCCCTCCTGAACTTCCAAGCCAACCTTGGTTGGAAAATGATCTCAGCACATTCTTCTGTGGATTTTGCTGCTCCAGGAATTGTCCCATGGCATTATTTCTGGACATTTTCTATGGAAATGTTTAACTCTGACATTTCTTGTATTTTTGCCTGAGTATTTATGTAAACCACTCTTTAGAACATAAACTCTTCATTAGAACATAACCCTTATTAAACAAGAACAGGGATTGTTTGTTTGTTTGTTTTTGTGAGGCAATTGGGGTTGACTTGCCCAAGGTCACACAGCTAGTAAGTGTCAAGTGTCTGAGATCGGATTTGAACTCAGGACTTCCTGACCCCAGGACTGGTGCTCTATCCACTGTGCCACCTAGATGCCCTGGATAGTTTGTATTTTTAACACAAAAGACTTTCCTAGAGCAAGAATTATCAAATATTGAATTGAATGGAATGGAATCTCCTTGAGGAAAGGCTAAAATATTTCACAACTCCACCAATATTTTATAGCATTCACATTTTCCTGTAGCATTATTTAATTTTGTCCTTAAAAAAATAACTTTGCCAGTTTGATGGATGTTGAGTGGAATCTCATAGATGGCTTAATGATAATTTCTTTGATGACTAGAAATGTTGAGCAAGTTATTTATTTTATTTTTTTTCTTTCAAGACTAGTCATATTATATGCTTTGACCACTGATCTATTCGAGAAGCCTTCTTACTCTTTTAATTTCATTTATTTCCTTATAAAATTTGGATGTCGGACCTTTGTCAGACAGTCCATTTTCTGACAATACATTTTCTTCTTTTTCCAGATATATTTGTTTTGTCTTGTGCAACAGTTTTTTTTTACCTAACCTAATTCATTGGTTGTTATCTTTTATAATTTCCTGCAATATATTAATAATTTTTAATAATTTGAAATTCTTATCAAGCTAAGACAGAGGAAATTATGAGATAAAACCAAGCTAAATCATACATTTAAAAAATGCATCCCCATATCTTTTTTCCTTTCCTCTAATTTTGTCTTGCATATATACACATATGTATACACATGTAAATATGTATATGTATACACCTATGTATGTATGTATGTATGCAGAATTAGAGGAAAGGAAATATGTTGTAGGAATAAATTCTTTAAACACAAACACACACATACAGAGAGAGAAAGAGAAACAGAGAAAAAGCAGCTAGTGGTACAATAGATAGAAGACTAGGCCTAGAGTCAGGCAGATCTGAGTTTGAATTTTGTATTAGAAGCTTCCTACCTGTGTGACTCTGGGAAAGTTACTTAACCTGAGTTTGCCTAAGTTTCTTTATCTATAAAATGGGAATAATTATAGCACCTAATTGTGGGTGTAGTGAGGATCAAATAAGATAATATTTGTAAAGTGCTTAGCACAGTGCCTCCCACTTAATAAATGCATCCTTCCTTCCTTCCTTCCTTCCTTCCTTCCTTCCTTCCTTCCTTCCTTCCTTCCTTCCTTCCTGTATATTCACATATATCACTTACATTAAAACATATACACAGATTAATAATTGGCCTATTTGGAATTTATTATGGTGTATATTGGGAGATAGGGACTTTTTTTTTTTCCAAATTGAGAAATTTAGAGTGATTTAAAGGGGTTTTGACAGAGACGGAACATGGGAGGAGAGGTATGACTAATATGGAAGAACCAGAGGAAAAGTTGGAAGGAAATAATTTCTAGGTTCAGCTTCTATGTCTGGCATACAAGACTAGAGATTGAATTTAGGGAGGAAAAATAGGGAGAGTCTTCAGGAAAGTTGAAGGGGGGACAGTAGCAAGAGAAAGAGAGAGAGAGAGAGAGAGAGAGAGAGAGAGAGAGTAAAAAGTTAACAAACACTTATAAGATCCTATTATGTGTTAGGCACTGTGCTAAACACTGGGGATACAAGTATGAAGAGGAAAGACAGAGAGTGGTGGGGCTTGTTGGCAGAGTGTAGATCTGGTGGAGAGGGAGTTCTTTATTGGGTCTGAGGCAAATCTGTGGGTTGGCTTGTATCCCTGCTAGGGAAGCATTAAGGGTGGTGGGAGGTGAGGGGTATTAGTGGTATTGCTACTGTTGAATAAGAACTTTAAGTAAAGCATTTTTACATGGTAAGGGTTTTCTCTTTGTCCTGTGAATTCAACTGTACCCCTAATTCCTTTTTGTGTGTGAGGTAATTGGGGGTTAAGTGACTTGCCCAGGGTCACACAGCTAGTACGTGTCAAGTGTTAATTCTTTTTTTTTTAAAGACAGAGAATTAAAGTAAACTTGCCATCTTGTTGGCCACATAACCCAGAAACCTGGGTAGCACTTTCAAGAACTCCAGATAGTATGAGTACCTCACCCAAGGGCTATGTGGTGGATTGATGTAGCTGTGCCCCAAGACTCTCTGAGCCTCTGACTATCCCTTTCTATGTTGTCTAGTCAGTCTTTTAAAATACCAGGGACCAGGGATTCTGAACCTGGGGCTCATGAACTTTTCTTTTTAATATTTTGGTAACTGAATTTCTATATAATTGGTTTCCTTTATAATCCTGTGGATTTTATTTTATGCATTTAAAATGTTTTTTGAGGGAGAGGAGGGGCCCATAGACTTCACTAGATTGCCAGTGGGCTCTATCACAGATATATATAAACACACATACGCACGGGTGAAAACACACACACCCACTCTCTCTCTCTCTCTCTCTCTCACACACACACACACACACACACACACACACGCACGAAGGTTAAGAACCTCTAAGCTAGACATTTTTCCTGGGAAGTCGGGGGTTCATAAATCTACAGTTGAAAGGGGCCCTAGAGGTCATCTAGTCTGTAGATTCTTTCTTTCTTTGTTTCTTTCTTTGTTTCTTTCTTTGTTTCTTTCTTTGTTTCTTCCTTCCTTCCTTCCTTCCTTCCTTCCTTCCTTCCTTCCTTCCTTCCTTCCTTCCTTCCTTCCTTCCTACCTATCTTTCTCTCTTTCTCTCTTTCTTTCTCTCTCTCTTTCTCTCTCTTTCTTTCTCTCTCTTTCTCTCTCTCTTTCTCTCTCTCTTTCTCTTTCTTTCTTTCTCTCTTTCTTTCTCCTTCCTTCCTTCCTTCCTTCCTTCCTTCCTTTCTTTCTTTCTTTCTTTCTTTCTTTCTTTCTTTCTTTCTTTCTTTCTTTCTTTCTTTCTTTCTTTCTTTCTTTCTTTCTTTCTTTCTTTCTTTCTTTCTTTCTTTCTTTCTTTCTTTCTTTCTTTCTTTCTTTCTTTCTTTCTTTCTTTCTTTCTTTCTTTCTTTCTTTCTTTCTTTCTGTAGATTCTTAACCTGGAGGTTGTGACCCCACATAGAGTCATGTAACTGAATGTGGGGGTTGGGAAAAATTTGACAATGGTAAAAGGTTATGTATGCCTATTTTATATAACTATATGTACAGGGAAGCATGAAAATTTCTTGGACAAAAAAGGGTTGTGAAAGGAAAAAGTTTAAGAAGCCCTGCTCTAATCTAACCTACTTTTACAGAAGAGGAAACTGAAGCTCAGAGAGGTTGTAACTGAACAAAGGAAACACAGAGAGAGTAAATGGCAGAGCTGGGTATTCAAGCCAACTCCCTTGATTCCAAGATATGATAATGTTTCCCTGGCCCTCAGAAATTGCTGCTGAATCAACTTATTCAATGTGGCACAGTAGACAAGTGTTCAATTTGGAAGTCAAAGGAACTGGGTTTAAATCGCAATTCTACCATTTTATCTCTGTTACCTTAGATAAGTCACTAAACATCTCTGAGCCTCAATTTTCTCATCACTAAAACTAGGGAAGTGGACTGGGTAACTTTAGATTTTTCCCAGCCACAGTCAATCTATGCCTCTGTCACTTTTTGGTCTCAGACACTCCTTCATAGCTCCTTGAGTCTGCCCCAATTCCAGATTGCTTGAGGATAGGTGGTCACCAGAGAAATGTGAAGAAAAATCTCATCTCTCTGAAAGGCTATTACAACCTTTTCCTCTGTTAGGAAAACCAAGCTGCATCTTGCCCACAGAAAACTGTTCTTTGGCACAGACAGGAAGAAGTTGGCTGAGGAGAGGGAGCAGCCTCTGGATTAAGAAATTATCCTGGGTGATCTCTAAAGTCTCCCTCAGTTTGAGACCCTATGACCCTTTCCCCTAACACCACATAGGAACATTTATAATGCACACAGGTTCATATTCAGTACATGTACCTTCAGATACATTATGGGTGAAATAATATCTCTGAAATAGAGTTTTATATGTAATCCTGTATATAATGCAGTTGTGGTAAAATGGAATTTGGCAAACTGATTGGGATGGGCCACACCTGTCCTGTCCTGAGTGATGTATGCTGCTGATGTCAGCAGGAAAAACCACTCTCTGATAGAGTTTGAAGGACCTCCCCTTTGGGGGAAAGAGAGTAAAAGCTCGCTGAGGGAAACACACTCTCTTTCCAGTTGTGTGAGCTGTAGGAGTGGGCAGAAAGAGTTTCTTTCTTGGCAGTTTTGTCCTGAGGGCCCTGACTGCAAAGCTGTTTCCCACTGAAGCTATGGACCCCAGGTGGTGAGTTAACATACAAGCCCTGCTCTTTTGAATTAGCTGAACTGGAAGCGAGTTTGGGGATTGTATAAATTTATATTAGAGTTAGGGGGATTATCCATATTTCTTTTTCCCTATTCCCTTGTCTTTGATTTTATTAATTTCACCTTTGCTATTTATTTTATTCCCATTAATAAAACCTGATTCGTTTGTGGAAAAGAGGCTGTTAGGTTCCTTTCTTATTGGCCTGGGAGAAATCTAAAAAGGCAGTTCAGAGGGGAGGGAGCTTTGGTCCTAGAGGTCCCTCATTATTTCTGGGACCCCAATATTACAGTGAGCCACTCAACTCTCCCTATATCAAATTTGGCCCCCACACAGTCAAACTATAAGCTGTTAGTCCTGTCCTGTTTCACTTATGATATATTTAGATACATTATAGGTTAAATCATGTCCATGAAATAGAGTCCTGTATGTAGTACAGTCTTAGTAATAGCATCAAATTATAAACTGTTAGTGCTGTCCTCCAATACTAAGGTTTTAAACAGACTTCATTATATTCTGATTTCTCTCTATCCTGACCATGGGGAAGCTTAAAGCTTTTTGGACCCTATCGCCCTGGGTCAGGACTTCCAAATCCAGCTGTTTTGTTTTTTTGAGAACAAACTACATAACAGTGGTTGAGGAGATGGGCAGAAGACAAGTATTGCAGATCTGTGCCCTCCTATGGCTGTAAGCTGCCAGTTATTCCCTGAGCCTATTGAAGTCTGTCAGCTCTGCTCATGGTTCTTTTTGGAAGAAGGCATCTGGCCTTGGCAAGATGAAGGAGAGAGCATGATTGGGGAGCTGCTATCTGTTTTGACTTCCTGAATGCTCTGAGCTAGTGCAGAGGGGAAAGAATGATAAAGTGTGGAGCTTGACGAAAGTGCCTAGAAATTGACTAGAGGGATTTGGGGAAAGGGATGGGAGTTAGACAGAGGGGGTGAGTTGAGAGAGTGAGCAGAGATAAACTCTGTGTGGAGCCTTGATCCCAAGGACCAGGAGCCAGAGTTGAAGTTAAATGCCTCTCCTAAACAATATCTACAGCAGCACAGAAGGATGGTAATAGAGAGTGGGTATCAAATTGAGTCTCATTACCACTTACTTATGATGTTTTGGGAAGATAGTGGGATAAACAAAAGGTGGAAAAGCATAAGGAGATCTGGTACACAGAGCATGCATGATTATGAGTAATGAGTGATTATGAGTGACATTTGCTATTTGAAAATGAGTTCACATGCCCTGACAAAGAACACTCCTTTTTCAAAGTCTTCCTAAAATATACTTTCTTTGCTTGAAATTGGAAACATCCCAGAAAATGCAAGCTTTATAGTCACTATAAGAATTATCTAAACATAGGATCAGACATTTAAAGCAGGAAGGGATTTTAGAGAACATCTAGTCCAACCCTCAAAAGGTACAGGTGGCCCAGAGAGGTTATATGACTTGCCCAAGGTCATGTAGGTAGAAAGTAGCAAGATTGAGAATCCTCCATTCTTATTCCAAATTCATTATTCTTTCCACAGTACCACCCAAATCTATCAATAACGTCTGATCCCTGAGGACTATTACTGGACAACAAAACCCTTTAAGGCAAAAAAAAAAACAAACAAAAAACAAAAAACATAAATAGGAGTCATAGGCTTTATAAATAGATCTTTGTTATAGTTTATGGGATGGTGGGGGAATAACCTGCTATTTCTTCTACCAAAAGGAGCGACATCAGAGAATCAATAACAGTTTCCTTTTTGCCTACCTTTTGATAGCTGGAATTTCTTTCCTAATGTTAAAAGAGAATTTCTAATCCAGTCTTCTGGATAAATTCATATACTATTCCTTTGAAGCATTTCTCCCAATTTGCAGTGAATTAATTGGTCCATCCTACTGGTAGCTTCAACTGAGCGGGTAAATATTTTTTCTGGTCTCCTTTCAGTGTTATATTGATCCATTTCTATGACAGAGACATTCAGAATTAGTATAATTGCAGGGAACCAAACTTAGAAACTATTCTTGACCTTCACTGTAACATCCTCCTTCATGCATCTATTTATGCCAACACTCCTTCATACCATTATTGTCCTTCATAGTTTGCACACTCTATTTCTATAGGAACCATATAGATGGGGACTGGAAGCATTTCTAGAGATCCTTATTTAGATGAGGTTAGGGATAGTGCCAACTGGTCTACCACAACAAATGATCTACACCCCCAAACATTGAGCATACTTCCCTTCTAAGCCATCTATAGATTATAGGTTTTCCTTTGGTAAAATGTACCACAGTGTTTGTGAATTTTGGAGTTTTCATGTATTTCCTGTCCCCTCCTCTCCATTCTGTAACTGGCAGAGATGGTAAATGAAATTCCTGCAGTCGGGAAAAAGAAATCCAATTATTTTGCAGCTTGTAGCCGGCAGATAGGCAGAGGCCCTATTTAGGTCAAATCACATTCTTTTAAGGGGTATTAGAAAAATGCCTTTTCTAACTCTCATTTAAAAAGCACATCCATCTGTAGGGTTTTAAAATATATGACTGTCCATTGACATGTTGCTTCTATTTTAATTCTTGTCATCCCATGACAGCTGAAAATCAAATAAAAAGCAAATGTTTCAAAATTGAGATGAGCATGAGATGCATAATGGGAGAATAGGATATTGCCATACAAAAGGGTCTTTCTTCCTTTTAGATGCCACTCAGGTGCCATCTTCTCCATGAAGGTTCTCTGATTCCTGCCCCCCTCAAATTCCCATAAAGAGCTAGCATCCTCCGTCCCAATTCTTGTATTTAACTACTTCATGTATATTTGTATTTATTATCTTTTTTTTTGTGGGGCAATAGGGGTTAAGTGACTTGCCCAGGGTCACACAGCTAGTAAGTGTCAAGTGTCCGAGGCCTGGATTTGAACTCAGGTACTCCTGAATCTAGGACCAGGTGCTTTATCCACTGCACCACCTAGCTGCCCCTGTATTTATTATCTTTATATTTATGCCACATGTATTTTACATATACTTATTGTCTCCCCATTGGAATGAAAGCCCATTGCATGTAGGGATTGTTTTACTCTTTTAAGTAATATGCCCAGCACATAGTAGGTACTTAATAAATATTTGTTGATTGATGAGGGCAGGCTACTGAAATAATTCAGTTGAGAGGTGATGATAATACAAACCAGAATAGTGACTTTATGAATATAGATAAGGGGTACAGATCGAAAGATGTTGTAGAAATGGAAATGATAAGATCTTTCAACTTATTAGGAACATGGAAAGATCGAAAGTAAAGAGTTGGGAGGCAGCTAGGTGACATAGTGGATAAAGCACCAGGCCTGGATTCAGGAGGACGGAGGACCTCAGTTCAAATCTGGCCTCAGACACTTGACACGTAATACCTGTGTGACCGTGGGAGAGTCACTTAACTGTCATTGCCCCGCAAAAAAAAAAAAAAAAAAAAGTAAAGAGTTGAAGTTATGAATCTGGGAGAGTGGCAGAATGGCAGTGCTTTCAACAGGAATAGGAGGGGTCAGAAGAGGGTCAGTTTGGAAGGAAAGATAATGCAGTGAGGTCAGTGGTGCAGATGACAACCCATTCATTTCTACTTGGGTTAATACTCTTCCCAATCCTAAATCACAGGGGTGCGGAGTGTGGACAGCAAGTAGATGCTTAGAATTGGATTGTAGAGTATGTGAAGGAGAGTAGAGTATAAGAAGACTGTAAAGATAGGAAGGGACCAGGATAGAAAGGGCTTTAAAATCCAAAAAGAAGATTTTTATGTTGATCTGGGATGGAATACAGGGTTACTGGGGTTTATTGATTAGGGTGACACATATAAAAATCCTAAAGCATTATGCAAACAGAATTTATAAAAAAATGAACCCATGCCTGTGAATAAGAACGTCCAAGCTAGGCAGTGTGAACAGGGAAGAGAGGTTAAGTGAGGACATAGACCTGGGGGAAATCTATAGCTGGGCTGCAGAAACATGATAAAGCAGCAAGGGAAACCAACTAGGAGTGGTCAGACAGGTGAAAGAACTAGGTAGGAGGACAGTATTAAGAAGAATGATCATTGGTGTCAGATTGGACAGAGAAGTACAGGAGGAGAGTAACTAAGAAGAGACCACTGGCTTGGTTAATTAAGCATCATTGCTGACTTTGGAAAGAGTGCTTTCAGCAGAGAGGGGCTGGAAGCCAGATTGTAAGCAAATGAAAAATAAGTGAATGTTTTCACATTCATAGCAAATGCATCACATTTGAGATCCCAAAGACATGTATCAGAGTTCAAGAACATTTCATTCTCCTACAAACCACCACAATCACTATTACTGAGGAGGCCAGGTGATACAGTGGATAGTGTACTGAGCCTGGAATCAGGAAGACCTGAGTTCAAATCTGACCCTTGACACTTATGTGCTGTGTGACCCTGGGCAACTTAGCCTCTGTTTGCCTTTTTTCCTCAACCACAAAATGAGCATAATAACACCACCCACCTAACAGGGTTGTTCTGAGGATCAAATGAGATATTTGTATACATGGTAGGCAGGAATGGAACAGATGCTTATTCTCTTCCCCCATTCCCTTACTGTTACTATTATATTGATATGGACCTTTGGAAATGTCACTGAAAGTTAATATGTCACAAGTGCAGTTTTAACCCTGGTTTTCCTGGCTTCAAGGTCTAACCTTGGTCTACTATGCTAGGGCCAGGCTACCTCTGCATATTAATCTTTTTTTTTTTTTTTTTTTTTTTTTTTTTAGTGAGGCAATTGGGGTTAAGTGACTTGCCCAGGGTCACACAGCTAGTAAGTGTTAAGTGTCTGAGGCCGGGTTTGAACTCAGGTACTCCTGAATCCAGGGCTGGTGCTCTATCCACTGCACCGCCTAGCTGCCCCTGCATATTAATCTTAGAAAATGACACCTCCCATTTCAAGAGCTATTTAAGATTTGGAAAGCACTTTCCTCACAACAAATCTATGAAGTAGCTGCTAGAAGTATTGTTATTCCTTTGTTTCTGTTCAGTGGTTTTAGTCATGTCTGACCCTTCATAACCCAATTTGAGTTTGTTTTTTTGGCAAAGATACTGGAATGGTTTGCTGTTTCTTTTCCAGCTTATTTTACAGATGAGGAATAGATTCAAACAGGGTTAAGTGACTTTCCCAGGGTCACACAGCTAGTAAGTATCTGAGGCCAAATTTGAGCTCAGGTATTCAAGACTCTAGGACCAGCACTCTATCCACTGAGCAACCTAGTTGCCTATAATCCTTTTTAAAATACTAGCAAATTGAGTTTCATTGAGATTATGTGACTTGACCAGGGTCATACAGCTAGTAAATTTGAGAGCTTAGATGAATTTCAATATTGACATACCTTGGATTAAATTTTATTTCCTGCAATTATGATGCTGACTTAGTTCCTAAATATGTACAGAAGAGCTACTGTGGTGACTCAGAGATACAGCAGTGATCTCTATTCACAGCAACTTATTGAAATTTGTTCTGGTTATAGTTTACTAATCTTGTGTTTAATTCTATTTCATCCCACACCAAATATTGCACATGTACAATACCACTTGAATAAGGCATAATATTGCCAAACAGTTTTTCTCCAAATATTCCCTGGATTGCTTCAGGAAATACCAAATGAGATTTTCATAGGTGAAAGGAGTCATAGATGATCAGAAGCAGTAACAGGTGAGAGCAAGCTGGGGCTGGGGAGGACCTAAAATGCTTAAATGTCAGAGGATCACTAGAAAGGGAACAGAAGATAGATTGTGAGACAGATATGTAATATAGAAACTATTAATCAATCAATAAACATTTATTAAGCAACTACTATGTGCCAGGCATTATATTAAGTTCTGGAACTAGAAAGCAAGAGTTTACAGATGGGAATTAGTAGAACGAACCAAGGTGTCTGAGTGGTCAAAGGGAAACAAACAAAAGAACATATGACATAAGCCAACACTTTGAAAACACCCATATTAAAACCTGGAAGTGAATACTATTAAGCTTGGCTTCCAAACACTTACTAGCTGTGTGACCCTGGGTAAGTCACCTAACTCCAATTGCCTTAAACATCTGGGGGTCATCTCCAGTTTCCCTGATATATATCTTGCCACTGGACCCAGATGGCTCTGAAGGAGTGAGGCTTGTGACTTTACCCAGGTCTCCCTCACTTAAATCCAATTCACTGCAAATCATGACATCACCTCCTGATGTCATGGTCCTCTTCAAGAATGAAAGACAAACAACATTTCTGGCAACACTTTATTAAAGGGAAAAGATTATATGCTTTCGAGATTTCTGAGTCCTTGCCAGTAAAGGCACTTACATTCAGATGTTGAGTTGGAAGGGGTTTTAGAGGTGATCTTTTCCAACACCCCTACACTTATAGAAAATTTGATTCACAGAACCATTAGGTAACATTGATCAATCAAGTAATTAACAACCCTTTATTTATAATATCCCATTTAATTTTATTTTCAGTTCTATGTTCTCCCCTTCTCTCCTCCTTATTCATTACTGACCACCTTACTGAAAAAGCAAGAAAAAACAAAACTAGTTAAAAACATGTATAATCAAGCAAAATAAATGACTGCATTGGCCATGTCAAAACCAAAACCAAAACAAACATCTCAACTAGCACTCCGAGTTAGTGGCTTCTCTATCATGAAGTGAGTAGCACCAAAAATCATTTACCAGGCACCCAGATATGTCCTAAACACAAGAGATACAAAGGCAACAGGGAGGCAGACCTTGTCTTCAAGAAACTTATAATTTACTAGACTTGACTAAGATCAGACTCTAAATAGCAGAGCCAGAATTTGAATGCAGGTCTTCTGATTTCAAATACAGCACTCTTTCTACTGTGCTCTTCTTTATGGAAAATATTCACCCCAGAATGCAAGGGTGAAAGTGAAACATTAAACTGTAGGAAAAGTGATCAGTTGTTCTAGACTCCTAGATCATAGGTGGTCTTAACAGTAGCTTTCAAAATCTGAGATATTTTGCAAGGCTTCAGACAACTCCATCTGAACAGGAAGACAACAATGCAGATTTAGGCCATTGCAATAGTTCTGTCACTAGTAGGGTCATCAGTATACCATCTTGAGGTCAGATAACATGCCTAGCTTTCTGACTGAGCTTACCAATCATCCAATAATAGGTTAATATTGTATGCAGTACATGGAGAGAAAATATCTACCTTCAAGGGAGGCTACTGATGGAGAATGATAAGCATATTCTCTGGCTGCTGGAAGCAATTTCGGAAGAGAAAGCTAAAATAATATGAACCAAATACCACTTAGAGTAAACACTCCCATAGCAATAGGTATGGCAAAAACTATTAAATGATGCTCCAGATAGGAATTTATAGGAAGCCACTGATAAGATTCATGGTCTTTTGGTTTGGAAGATGCCTCCTGATGCAGTCCAGGGAATATTTAGAGAAACATTGTGTGGCAGTATTATGTCTTATTCTAGTGGCATTATGCATTTGAAATATTTGGTGTAGAATGCAATAGAAATAAAACTTAAGGTTGGTAATATCTGACTGGAATTAACTGCAGTAAATTGTCATGCATAGGGATCACTGATGCATCTCTGAGTCATCATAGTCACCGTCAGGTACATATTTAGGAATTAAATCAGGATCACCAATATGGAAAAGAAAACCAAATCTAGGGGATGGAAATATTAAACTTTATGCAATCTCTGAAACTTATTAGTTATGTGACCCTGTAGACCTCAGATAACTTCTACGAACCTCAATTTACTAGGTGTAAAATAGGAGTGACAATACTTAAACTAGCTATTTCATCTGGTTTTTGTTAAAAGAAAGTACTTAGCAAAACTGAGTAAAAATAAGAATTGTTTTTTGCTATCAATATCATTACCATAGTCTTTTTTTTATTTAGTGTCCTAGGCAACTCTCTGAAACTCCAAGGTGCAGAGTCAAGTCAACAAGCATTTATTAAATACCTATTATTTGCCAAGGACTATGGGGACACAGATAGGAAAACAAACTAATTAACAGTCTCTGCTCTCATGAAACTCATGGCTTAATGGTGAATTTGAATTAGTGGAGTCAATTGAATGAATGTCTATGCCAATAAAATGGTAGTGATGGAAGTAGTAATGATGAAACAATGAAGTACTGATGTGCACCATTCACATCTCATATGTAATATCTATTTGATGCATACCATTGGCATCTCATATGTAATATCTTTACTACGAATTTGAAAACAAAAGTAAAAATATCAAGAAAAAAAGCAAATATGTAAAAATCTCTGTAGAAAAATGAGAAGAAAATGAGATTACATAACTTTCACAATTATGACTACAGAGAAAACTCAACCAACGAAAGGACAATTACAAAAGATAAAATAGAGGAAAATGAAAAGTTTATGCATTAACAAAATTAATGTACCCAGGATAAAAAGGGTAACTGTTGATTGGGGCAAATCCCCCCCATAATGGTCTGATCATCAATTTATGGGAAATTAACACATCCATAAGATCAAGAGAAATTCCTCAATGGATCAATGGTCAAATCATATAGACAAACATTTCTCAAAAGGAGAATTGAAAGTTGTTATTAACCATATAAATTGTCATTCCAAATCATTAATAAGATAAATGCAAATCAAAATAATTTTGAGGTTTTACCTAAAATCTAGAAAAGTTGGTAAAGATGGAAAAAGACAATATTGCAAAGGCCATGAAAATATAGGCATTCTGTTAGTGGAACTGTGAATTGGTTCAAGCATTATAGAAAGCAATTTGGAAATTTACTTTAAAAAGTGACTCTGAGGGGCAGCTAGATGGCGCAGTGGATAGAGCACTGGCCCTAGAGTCAGGAGTACCTAAGTTCAAACCCAGCCTCAGATACTTAACACTTACTAGCTGTGTGACCCTGGGCAAGTCACTTAACCCCAATTGCCTCACTAAAAAAAAAAAAAAAAAGTGACTCTGATTTCCATAATCTTTGGCCCAGAGATCAACTATACATATGCCCCCAAGAGGTCAAAGGATTAAAGAGAAAAAAGGTATTTATAATAACAATTTTTTGTAGTAGCAAAGAATTGGATACAAAGTGGATGAATGGGTAGAAGAAAGGCTAAAAAATTGGGCAGCTGGTTGCACAGTGGATAGAGCACCAGCCCTGGAGTCAGGAGGACCTGAGTTCAAATTTGGCCTCAGACACTTATCACTCACTAGCTATGTGACCCTAGGCAAGTCACTTAACCCCAAATTGCGGTACTTTAATATAAACAGAAAGCTACTGAACTCTAAGAGATTGTGAGTTTGAAAAATACAGTGAAGTATAGAAGGCTTATAGGAACTACTGCAAAGTGAAGTAAGCAGAACCAGGAAAATAATATATAGAGTGGTTACCACATTGTAAATGTAAAGAATATCAAAAGGAAATAGAAAGCTGCCTATTTATAATGACCAAGTTTGGACCAAGTTTGTCTCCCTTCCTTCTATCATTCTTTGTAGAGGTAGGGGACTATAAGTATGGATCTCTATATATTATAAGTCTGGAGTATATGCTAATTTGTTTTTGCTGAACTATTTAAAATATCTTTTTGTCATTCAGTGTTATAAGGTATAACTATCAAGGAGGGAGTGGGAGAAGG
Source organism: Dromiciops gliroides (assembly GCF_019393635.1). Classification (NCBI taxonomy): domain Eukaryota; kingdom Metazoa; phylum Chordata; class Mammalia; order Microbiotheria; family Microbiotheriidae; genus Dromiciops; species Dromiciops gliroides. Next base: position 664,474,256 of record NC_057861.1, on the reverse strand, counting down.
GAAATACTGGGAAATGCAGATGAGGTAAAATATTGATAATTATTTGTTTTTTACAAATGACAAATATGAAGAATTCAGGCAAACATGGGAAGACTCAAAATAATTGATATAGAGTAAAGTAAGCCAAACTAGGAAAACAATATATACAATGACTATAACAATGTAAATGGAAAGAACAATTATTCAGAAAGCTACATAATTATAATGGTCAAGTTTGGCCCCAGAGAAGAGGAATGAAAATATATCTCCCTCCTTTCATTGCAGAGGTGGAGGACTATGGGTGCAGAGAACTGCAGGCACTATTAGACACAATGTGGTGCTGGATTTTGCTGAACTGTTTTTGTTTTCTCCTCTCTTTAAAAAATATTCTGTTATAAATGATACCTTGCTTGATATGGGGAGTGGGGAAGAGATATATTTAGAAATGAATGTGATGTAAAAAACAAAGTCATCAATACCAATAAAATAAAAAAAAATAAAGCTACCTTATTGCAGGACTGTAGGACAAACGAGAAGGAATTCTGCTAACGGTCTGAAAAGCAAATGTATCAGAAACAGTTTAAAAAGTAAAAAGACAGTAGGTAGGTCATAAAGGATGACCAAGAATAGCTAGACCTCTTAACTAACAAATTTGATTTTCAGTAACAAAGACAGTTGATCAAGTAACTGAAACTATGATGGAGTGTTCCAAAGGGCCAACTATTAAAAAATGGAAATAGCAAGTGTTGGATCATCAATTCTGGATATCAGGAGAGCTGTGCCCTCAGCATGACAATGCAATGAGCAGAAAACTTTGTATTCTCCATCAATAGGCTGATCTTGTTCTTGTAGAAGGTGGAAAGTATATTGCTTCTGCTAAGTGTGCATAAAAGAAAATATGGGAAGGTAATGGAGCCAGCAGCCAAATAGGTCAGCATTTAACAAGTGAGAAAACCCAATTGTGTTTTCCGTAAATGCATCCTGGGAGGCAACATAATTGAAAATTTCTGATGCTTAAATAAGCGCAAGCCATAACTCTTAAAGATGCCCTTCCTGGTATGAGTTCTTGGGATCCTAGGCCTTGGCTCTTAGAAGCAAAGCTAATGAAGAGCTTAGTACTCCAATAAATACTCCCTGAGCCTAGAAACAAATATATGAGGTACTTCAGTGGGAAAAAAAAGGATAGCTTGAAGGGCATGCACATGTACCATGCCAGTGATTGAATTGGGTATTGAACTAGCAGAAAACACTACCTATGCCAAAGCTTCTTAAACTGTATAACTGAATGTGGGGGTCACAAAAAGCTGGCAAAATAAAAGGTTTTATATATATATATAGCTATTTTATATACCTATATACCTGGGGTCAAGTAAAATTTTCTCAAACAAAAAGGGCTCACGAGTGGAAAAAGTTTAAGAAGCCCTAGAGCCCTAGCCTATGCAACAGGAAAGGTGGTAGAGGCTGCAGACCCCACAGAGCACTAACTTTGAGAGTAGAAGATTTGGGTTTGAAATCGCAGTCTTGCCTCTTACTAGATGTAAAGTCCCTTAACTTCTTTGCATCTCAGGTTCCTTATCCCTATATTAGAGATAATAATAATTGACATTCAGATAGCACTTTCAAGCTTATGAGATTCTTTACTAATGTAGCTTTGAAGAGAGTACTATAAAGAGCAGCCATCCATGTGTAATATTGAAGTCACATGTAAGCATGTAAAGGGAAGAACTTTGAACTCTATCTTGTGATGGGTCTCATGAGCAACAGTGGTACTGAACGTGACAATATTATATCTATGGCCTCAATAGTTTCTCTTACCAGTCTAGGGAATGATTTTTTATTTATATGCTTGCTTTCTTCTGTGGGGATACAGGGGTCTCCATCTTTACACCTCCTCAGTTTATGTTGATAAGAAATAGAATTTTTCATCTCTTTGTCCTTTAAAGGAAGGGAAAATTTTCTTTTCCCTCTCTCTTTCCTACTAACTACTCTCCTTTTCCTACCATCTACCTATTCCCTTTCCTCTCCCACTTCTTTCTCTCTCCCTCTCTCCCCCTTTCCCTCTCTATCCCTAATTTTGTTCTAGTCAAAGGGAATAAAATACATCTCCATTAGGAGAAAAACCATTCACTTCCAAGCTCTTCCTCATACCATCATTAATCTTACAATTTAAGATTTTGGTGGCTACTAAGTTTCCTTTCCTTCTCTTGCCTTACTTTGTTTTGCCTTTCCTTCCTGTCAAAGGACCTGGGAAGTAGACTTTGAGGCTACCACTAGGAAGATACTTTACTTCACTGAGTAGGAATTTTGTTATCTGTAAAATGATGGTAATGACATTTGACCTACCCACCTCACCAGGTCTTGTGTGCCCTGGAAATGTAAGCTATTTTTATTATAGAAAGCTGTGAAAAAAAGATAAATCATAAATATGCGGAAATATTTTATGCCTTATGCACATATATCACCTCCAGAATCAAACATAAAATTCTCAGTTTAGTATTTAAAGTCCTGAAAAGCCTAGCCCCCTCCTTTTCCAGTCTTCTTTTACTTTACTCCTAGACAGGTACTTGATCCACTGACACTAGCCTGTTGTCCATTCCATGAATGAGAGACTCCATCTTGGCTCTGGGCATTTTCTTTGGCTTTCCCTCATAACGTAGCATACATGCTTTTCCTCTTCGACCCTGTCTACTGACTTCCTTGGCTTCTTTTAAGTCCTGATGAAAATTACCCTTTTTATTGGAAGCCCTTCTAAACCCCTCTTAATTCTGGTGCCTTCCTTTTATGAATTATTTCCTATTTATCCTGTATATAGCTTGCTTTAAAAAAATTGTTTGCATGTTGGTTGCCCCATCAGATTGTAAGCTCCTTGAGAGTAGAAGGAATTGTCTTTTACATCTTTTTGTATCCCTAGCACTTAGCACAGTGCCTGTTATATAGAAGGTACTTAATAAATGTTTATTAATTGATTGATTGATTGATATAGTGGTTAACTACACAGGTATGCTTTACTATAAGAAAATTTGATAAGGAACTCAGAAGGCATTTCCCTTTGAAATAATATCATCAATGGCTTAATTCACAACTTAATTCATAGACATCCATTTGTCATATAATGCAGTAGAACTATAGAACCTGGCTGAGTTCTGTGTTCTAGGAGTTGGGGTTCATGCAGTACTACAAGGAAGTGAAAAAGGCATTTCTATCTAATTTGCTAGACACAGACCTTTGGGCAAGTTTTTTTTTTTAATCATTTGTTTGTTTATTTATTTATTTAGAGTTTTCAGTTCCAAATTCTATCCCTCTTTCATACCCTCCCTCCTCCTCAAGTTTGCATTACCATATTAGTCATTTTACGTAAAAGACTCAAGTAAAAAAAAACGAGAAAGCACAAAATAGCATGTTTCAGTCTGTGTTCAATCAATATCAGTTCTTTCTTTGGAGGTGGATAGTATGCTTCATCATTAGTCCTTTGGGATTGGCTTGGATCATTGTATTCCTGAAAGTAGTTAAGCCATTCACAATTGCTCATGGAGCTATAGTGCTGTCAGTGTGCATAATGCTCTCCTGGTTCTGCTCACTTCACTATACATCAATTCATATGTCTTTCCATGTTTTTCTGAAATCATCCTTCTTGTCATTTCTTATAGCATAATAATATTCCATTACAATCATATAACACAGCTTGTTCAGTCATTCCCCAATTGATGGGCATTCCTTTGATTTACAATTCTTAGCTACCACAAAGAGTTGCTATACATATTTTTTGTACATTTTTTTCCTTTTCTCTTTTTCAGTTACTATTGTTAACTGTTTCCCTCCATCCCATTCCCTTCCCCATGATATTTACTCTATTTTCTGTCTTCTTTCACCCTATCCCTCCTCAAAAGGGATGTGCTTCTGACTACTCCTCCCCCAATCTGCCCCTCCCTTCTTTTACCCCTCTCTTCTTATCCCCTTTCCCTCCTACTTTCCTGCAGGGTTAGATAGATTACGCCAACCAATTGAGTGTGTATATGTTATTCCCTCCTTGAGCCAGTTCTGATGAGTGTAAGGCTCATTCACTGCCCATCTTAGATAGATTACTCCACCCAATTGGGTGTGTATGTTAATCTCTTCTTGAGCCAACTCTGATGAGATTAAAGTCTTTGAGACTATTCTGATGAGTGTAAAGTTCATTTACAGCCCTGCTCCTCCCCTATCTCTTCCCCCACTCCATAAGCCCTTTCCTGTTTCTTTCATGTGGGATTTCACCCCTTCTCCCTCCACAGTGCATTCCTCTCACCCCTTGATTTTACCCTAAAGATGTCATCATGTAGCAGCTGGGTGACACAGAGGACAAAGCTCCCACCCTGGACTCAGGAGGACCTGAGCCCAAATCTGACCTCAGACACAAGACACTCACCCACTGTACGACCCCAGGCATGTCACCAAACTCTGACCACCCCACAAAAAAAGATAAAAAATAAATACTTTGCAGATTTCATCCCTTCATAATCAATTCACACCTTTGCCTTATGTCTAAATTTACTTCTATCATTTGCCCTAAAACTGAGAAAATTCTTATGAGTTAGAAGTATTATCTTTCCATGTAGGAATGTAAACAGTTTAATCTTTGAACATCCTTCTTAATTTCTTTTTCCTGTTTACCTTTTTATGCTTCTCTAGGGTCTTGTATTTGAAAGTCAAACTTTCTATTCAGTTCAGGTCTTTTCATCATGAATACTTGAAAGTCCTCTTTTTCATTGAAGTTCCATTTTTTCCCCCTGAAAGATTATACACAGTTTTGCTGGATAAGTGATTTTTGGTTGTAATCCCAATTCCTTTGCCCTCTGGAATACTATATTCCATACCTTCTGGTCCTTTAATATAGAAACTGCTAGATCTTATGATATCCTGACTGGGGCTCCACAGTACTTGAATTCTTTCTTTTTGGTAGCTTGCAATATTTTCTCCTTGACCTGGGAGCTCTGGAATTTGGCTTTAATATTCCTGGGAGTTTTCCTTTTGGGATATCTTTCAGAAGGTGATTGGTGAATTCTTTCAATGTCTATTTTACTTTCTGCTTCTGGAATATCAGGGCAGTTTTCCCTGATGATTTCTTGGAAGATGATGTCTAAACTCTTTCCTTGATCATGGTTTTCAGGTAGACTAATAATTTTCAAATTATCTCTCCTGCATCTATTTTCCAGGTCAGCTGTTTTTCTAAGGCTATATTTCACTTTGCCCTCTATTTTTTATTCATTTGGATTTGTTTTACTGTGTCTTGATTTCTCATAAAGTCATTAGTTTCTATGTGCTCAATCCTAATTTTTAAGCAATGGTTTTCTTCAGAGAGCTTTTGTACCTCCTCCTTTTCTATTTGTCCAATTCGGCTTTTTAAGCTGTTGACTTTTTTTTCATGACCCTCCTACATCATTCTCTTTTTTCTTTCCATTTTCCCCCTACCTTTCTCACTTTATCTTCAAAGTCCTTTGTGAGTGTTTCTATGTCCTGAGACCAATTCATATTGTTCTTGGAAGCTTTTGATGTAGGGGTCCTCATGTTGCTATTCTCTTCTGAGGATGCACCTCAATCTTCCTTGTCACTAAAGAAACTTTCTATGGTTCTCACCTTCCTCTGTCCGCTCATCTTGTTTGTCATTTACTTGACTTTTAACTCCTTAAAATGTGGTACTGTTTCCAGGCTGCACTGTCCCAATCTTGAGGGGGAAGTCCTAGATGGTATGATTTAAGGAGGGGCAGATTCTTCATTCACCTGTACTGTTCCCTGTTCCATAGATAACCCAAGATCAACTTGCTAATTAACCAGACAGCAAAACTTTGTGTGCTGTGGTGGTTAGCTCCAACAAGCCTGTGTCCCTCCTCCACCTAGGTCACCACCACTCAAGCCTACTTCCTTGTTCCCAGCATGGGTGAAAACTCAAGTTCCACCTCAGCACAAGCAGACACTCCTGTAATCTCCCCCCTGTCAACCTCTCAGCCCTCTCACCAGACTGCGAGCTTAGTTCCAGACTCTATTGGCACTGCAGCTGATTCAGAGGCTCTGGGGGTCTCTTCCCCTGGCTCGGCCTGCCTGGGACTGGATCTGTGTCAGTGTGACTATGGGGTTGAGCTCCACTCCTGCCATGGAACAGCAGCCTCCTCCTGCTGACCTTCTAATCCATCTTTCTGGGCAAGTCTTTAGAACAAATGAATTTTGTTTTTGGCACCCTACCATCTCAATTTTTCTATCTCTCTGGCAACTCCTGTTTGTCATCTGACCACCAGATCCTTTTTATTGGGCTAAGCCTCCATTTTAACTTCTCTATTTGGTAGTGCAAGGAAGTTTGTCTAGATTTGTCATGGGCCTTTTTAGTTAACAGGCTCACTTTATAAGATAAACCAGTTTTATCTGGAAGTCTGCTTTTGTAGTCATCTCCTTTTCTGAATTCACAGACTTCCTAAAAGCTTCCAATTCTTGGTAAGAGCCAAAAGGTCTATCACTGGAAGCCACTGGTCATAGGCAGTGGGAGGGAGAGGATTTAGGAATGTCTGTGCTGAATAGGAAAGGCTGAATGTTTGGATGTGATAAAATAGGAAGTCATTATATTCACATTACAAAAGGACTCTTCATTTAAAAAAAAAAAGGATTCACTTCAAGGTTACTTACAATAATGAAATCCTTTACCTAGTGTGGTGTGACATTTCTTAAAATCGATTTTATGGAATTCAAGTTCCATGGATCAGTTCAAGGGATTTTGTGAAGAAAAAAATAAAACCCAGCTGTGACTGGAAGACAAGCAGAAAAAAGCAAACTTATCTGTTTTGCTATAACATTTCTGCACACCATGTGTGGTCTGATGATGCAGAGAATCTGCAGGCTACTGGGAATTGATCATGTGACCCAAAATTGGCTTCTTATTAACCTAAAAGTAATCACTGGCTGTGCCCAATAAATACATGATGCATACCAGCTGATTGTGAGCCTATCTCAGAATAGCACACACACAAAATCACATGCATTCACAAACATGTACACACATTACCTGTTATGGAAAATTGAGTACAATTGGGAAGTTTGAAAAGATGCAAACCTGAAAAAACTGAACTATCGATTCTCAGATAATGTAAAAAATGCTGAAGAGCCCAATTTGGTTAACTTTTAATGAATCTGATATGAAAAATGTAAATTTTATATACGTGCATACAAATAAGCTTATATATAAAATGTATATATATATATACTTATATACACATGTATATATTCTGTGGTCACATATAAACATATACATATATTTATGTATTTATATATGTACAGTCTTGGAGGTCATATAGTTCAACACATTTTACTGAAGAGGTAACATGACCTGCCTGAGGTCATAAGGATTGTAATTGGTAGAGTCAGGATTTCAGTTCACATCCTTTGCCTCCAAATCCTGTAATTAATCCTTCCACTGGACCACATATTCTGCTATCTCATTGGTTCTGGAAAAGTGAAAAAAATATGCAAAACCCTACAAATGAAAACAAAAATAGTTTCATTTTTTTAAAAAAAGCAAAAACATGATAATCACTGGAAAGAAATCAGGAAAACAAAAGTTGTTCTGAGTCTATTACCAGGTGAGTTATGTGTTGTTCCCAGTAATAAAACATCCTTTGATAACTAGCAGTCATGTCCTTCTCACTAAATAAGCTGTGTCATGTTAGATTATAAAGAAATGGGTTCAGATAATATATATATATATATATATATATATGAATATACACTCATGTACATATATAATAGACATACTTATATGTATATATTACTTTCAAAATAAGCCTGATTTGGAATTGTTAGTAGTATAGAAGACATGAGAATCACTTTGGAAGATTTAAGTACAAAAAAGTTTTTTTTAAAGGAAAGGGCATTATCATTGCACAAGGTTTTAGAATCAATCAATCAATAAGCATTTATTTGTACTTACTATGTTCTAGGCACAGTGCTAAGTGTTAAAGATGCAAAAGGAGGCAAAAGACAGTCCCTGCCCTCAAGGAGCTCAACCATTGCTCCGGTGTACTTTGTTTAAGAGTATCAAAAGGCATAGTGGTCCTGTGGAAAGGACATTAAATTCAGAAGTATGTGATCTGGGTTCAAATTCTGACAACTACTTACTACCTGTGCCCATGGACAAGGTACTTAAGCTCTCTGTGCCTCACCTTCCTATTCTATAAAATGATAGAGCTGTACTAGATCAGAGATTCTTAATCTTTTTTCTACTCAAAACCCCTTTTCACTAGGGACATTTTTATGTGACCCTGGGTAGATAGGCATATAAAATAGGTATACATAACCTTTTACTGTTGCCAATTTTTTGTGACCCCCACATTCAGTTATGTGACCCACAGTTTAAGAAGCCTTGGACTGGATGACCTCTAAGATTTCTTTCAGAACTAAGACTTTCATTCTATGATCCTGTCAATTAATAAATTAAGCATTTATTAAGTCAATCCTCTATGCCAGGCACCATTTTAGGTGTCAGAGATACAGAGACAAAAGTGAAATAACTCCTGCTTTCTAGGAGCCTACAGTCCTTTGGGTGAAAAAGCATGAACACATAGAAGTATAGAATGCATACATACACAGATATACAAAGAAACACACAAGATAGTGGTAAGAACAGGTAGAAAGGTAGAAAGTGAGGTTAGCTTTGAAAGACGCTATAGATTCTAAGAGGTAGACATGAAGAGGGAGTTCATTCCATGCATGAGGAAAACTCCATGTAAAGGTAGAGAGATAGGAGCTGGGATACTAAGTATGAGGGACAGCAAGGAGGCCAGTTTGGAAGTGGCATAGAGAATGTGAAGGATAATAATGCTGAATAAACCAAGAAAGAGAGGATGAAGATGGATTGTGAAGGATGTTTAATGCCTCAAATTGATCTTAGATTGAATAAAGAGCCACTGAAGATACTGTTGCAGAAGAGAGACATAGTCAGACCTATTCTTTATGAATATCATTTTAGTAGTTTTGTTGAGAATGGATTAGAGAGGAGAGAATCTAGAAGCTTTCATAATAGTCCAGGCAAGAGACTAGAGAATGCATGGGTATTTAGGGTGAAGAAGAGTTGAGTTGAGGATAATTCCAGGGTTGCAAGTCTGGATAGCATGAAGGATAGTGGTGTTCTCAACAGAAATAGGGGAAGACAAAAAGTTCTGTTTTGTATAATTTAGTTTGACATATCCATGGAAATTTCAGTTGGAAACATCCAATAGATCATTGGAATTTGGCTCTGACCTTATCACTCACTCAGCCAGAACTGTTCTCTTCAATGTTATGTGGAAGTACCCCTGAGATAAATGTCTGTTTTCTATGAGTTACCTTACCAATGAACACAGTAAGCCTGTTTGCTGAAAGGAACCAATCTGGAGCCTGCCGCAAGCCAACGTCTTGCTCACTCTCAGATGCCTTTGCCAGTGTTCATTGTCTGTCCTTGCTTAGCCGTACTCTACCTCTCCCCACCCCAAACTGGCTGAAACCAGCCTTTTGGTTAACTGTTCCTGCAAAACATCCAGTTTCTATATTTTATGTTCACCTGTTCCTGGGAAAGATTGTCCATTATTTTCCCCAGCCCCTCCTTAAGCCTCCCTTTCATGGTTTTCAACTATAAATCTCCTCTGCCTCTCCTGCGGTATGGGCTCCTTTGTACTTTGTACTGGGGGTACAAATTAGACATTAGTGTCTAATTTTCCTCCTAATAAAACTTTTATGCTTTCAACCCAGATTGGACTCCTCTGCATTTTGAAGGGTAGGCTTCGCTCATTCATGGTCACTAATGATAAGTAGAGAGCTAGAGCATTTGTTAAGTAGGGTACTATGTACCAGATACTCTGTTAAGTGCAGGGGATAAAAATAAATACAAAGTGGATCTCGACCTCAAGTAGCTCATATTCTAATGGGGGAAAACAACACATAAAATGGAATTGGAAAGTGACCATTGAGATAGGAGGATGGACACAGAGCAGTATACCTGAAAATGCCTAGGAAGGATGGCGGAGGCCTGGAGCTGAGCAATACAAAGCCAAAAATGGTTTATTGGAGCCCAAGGTGGCTCCAGGGGTGGAAAATTATTCTCAATAGTGATAGAATGGATATCATGACACTTAGTGAATTACAAGTTGCATGGCTGGAGATGTCAGGGAAGTTAAGTCTGAAATGCCACATCTGATGGTCTTCTCCCCTCTCTTCAGCATTCACCTCTGTTGTGGTAAATATACAAAGGAATACAGAGATCTTTCTAACATGCTTACTTGGAGGCCCAGATTTTTTTCACCCATTTTTCCTGGATGCATTTTTTTTCCAGGTTTATATAACACTGCTTTTCTCTCTTGGTTTTCCATCTTATCGGCCTGACCACTCCTCAGACACTTTTTTTTTCCTGGCTCATAATCTATATAAGACCCCTAAATTGTTGTCTAAATTTGCTTCTTTATAATTTCTAGCTCTTGCTCCCAATTCTGCTTTCTTGGGTCAAATATATACTGAGACTACAGTTATAGGGAGAGAAATGGAGGCAGTGAGTGCCAAACACTTTTTATGAGTTTATCAGTGAAGAGAAGGAGAAATATAAAGCAATAGTTTAATGGGGTTGTGTCAGTGGCTGGAGCCAACTCATAGGGATGACGATCTTTTTTTTGCATGAACATTTACACCTCAGAAATTGGCAAAATGCAAATAAGGGCTTAGTTTATTTTTTTTGTTGAATGTCTAAACCTAGGAAGATGATGGGGAATATGTTAATATTCATATGTACTTTGTCTCCCAGAGAGGTAGTTGTTAAGAGTTGGGGAGACCTGAGTGTATTTTTAGGTAGCAGGGAAGGACCAGATTGAAAATTAGTAAAAGGGGATAATTCTTTGAACAATCTATTTAAGAAGAATGTAGGGAGTGGGATCAAGGGTATGAGTAGAAATGTTGGTCTTGGTGAGGCACATAATTGACCTATATGGTGAAGAAAGAGATAACCACTTTATTAGAGATTTTAGTAAAGGAGGAGAGAAAGTGAAAAGTTAAGGAGCTTGGAGTTACAAAGTAGAAGATAAGAAGTATCATGAGGAAATTGTTCTCTGTTTTTTCCAGTGAAGTATGAGACTGAGGCCCTGTGTTGAGAGAGAAGAGAGTGGAGGTATAAGGCTTGATGAAAACATTCCTTTTGCACACAAATTTTTAGGAATACAACTACTATGGCAAGGTGTCACATGCGTGTAAGTATCAATGGAGCCCTGCAGAGAGAACCTACAAGAAGAGAACCTTTTTTGACTAGGGAGTTCTTTTCATTTTTTATTTACAGAAAAGCACAGAGCTCTTTCTAAAATGCTTACTTGGAGGCCCAGATATTTTTTCCTTGAAGAAATGAACAAAAACCCCACTCACATAACTGCATGTACTGTTATATTGGAAGCAATTTCCTCTCGACTGTATTATAACCCGACCCAAGCCTAGGCTAATCTTTCCCCATGATTCTAATGGCAGGAAACCAGACTACCAATTTCATGCAGATGTCATGAAAGGCAGCCTTGCAAGCAGCTGGAAGAAACAGGTGCATGGCATTCTAGAGACAATTAACATATATAATTGAATAAATGTTGGTAGTTACAAAAGTGATTAAGAATAAAAGAAGCCCTCTGCTAAACTCCCAACAAAAGCACTGATGGTAATCACCACCAATTTGAGCACACTTTGTGAAGATTTCTTAAAGTGGGGAAGATTTCTATTGAATATTACCTTTTGCCATGTAATTTGCATAGGTATCTTCAATGCTCAAGTTGTTTATAGTTTCCTGGAGTCTCCCTGCATGGGTCGCAGACATCATTGCAATAGTAGTATCAGCAGTTTTGAATCAGTGGGATTCCTCTTGAATATTTATAGACAGATTTCAAAAGTATATGTACCAACTTTCTCTCTCTCTCTGTCAAGGCCCAAACTGCCTTTTAAAATGACTAGATTTACTCATGTGCTAATGGTATCCCTATTTTATGTAGAAGAATTGACTTTTTGTCAAAAATCGACTCTTTGTTATTGTAAATTTCAAATTTGCCATCACGATTGGAAACAAATTGTTATGGAATCAATGTGGACTGTAGCAGTCATGCATCATCGCATGCAATCAGATTGTTTTTCTGCTTGATATTATCTCCTAGCTGCCTTCCTCACATCTGCCTCCCCAGTACTGATGGCCAATTTCATGTCATGGCTATCCTCATGCAGTGATTAGTTCCATATTTGGGGCCTGGCAAATCCAGCAGCAAAAGTGAAAGTAATGAAATACATGACTGACTTTCATCTTTCTTGCCTCTGTTGGAGAGACAGCATGATGTGGTAGGAAAAGCGCTGGATATGGGGTTTGAAAAGACCTATGCTCAAATTTTGCTTCTGACAGTTACTGGTTGTGTGACTGTGAACAAGTTACTCAACTACTTTGAGTTTCATTTCTTTAACTTCAGCAAAATGAGCATGATACTAGCCCTCTCACTGAATTTTAAGGATTAAATGAGATAAGAAATGTAAAATGCTTTGAGTACTATACAGTTTCTATGTCTTAGTCAGAAGGTTCTTTTCATTGCATGCCAAGGCTAACAAAAGATAGTACTTTTTGTTGGTAGTGCCCTGTAATATTCCTTTCATTTTGGGGGGTGGGGCAATGAGGGTTAAATGACTTGCCCAAGGTCACACAGCTAGTAAGTGTCAAGTGTCTGAGGCCGCATTTGAACTCAAGACCTCCTGAATCCAGGGCTGGTGCTTTATGCACTGCACCACCTAGCTGCCCTATTCCTTTCATTTTTAATATAAAAGGCTTGTGTGTGGATGTGTGTGTGTGTTCTATCTTGAATTGGTTTGTACCAATGAAAATAATAATAATGATGATGATAAATGATATTAATATAGTCCTTTTAGGATTGCAAATCACTTTACATATATGCAAGCTGACTTGCAGATGAAATAACCTATACACACATATACATAATGTATATCTCTATATCTCTTTATTTATCTCTACTTACAGGCTTCTTTTAGAATATGACCTTTTTGAGAGTAAAGACTGTTTTACTTTTCTATCTATATTCCTCAATAAGTGTTTCTTTATTATCTTATCTGAATCTAATAAGTTTTCAACTTATTATCTTATCTTATTTATTGTGTTTATTAATTATCTTATCTGAATCTAAAACATCTGAATCTAATCCTATGAGGTGAGCACTATTTTCATCTCCATTTTACAGCTGAGAAAACTGAGACTTAGCTAAAATGACTTGCTTAAGGTCACACAGCCAGTAGGTTTCTGAAGTAGGATTGAAACTACAGACTTCATGACTCCTATCACAGAACTCTTTCTACTTGTGTCTACTAATTAGAATACTGTCACAAAAATGGTTACTTTTGTTATTCTTAGTTCAGAGTTCCAGGACTCATAGGGGATATATAGCTCAATTCAGTTATTGATGCTACAATTTAGATATGTTACCAAAAGGTAGCAGTAGATTTTCATAATGGCACATGTCCCAAGTGAGAATTCACAAATGGATCATGAGTTATGAATACATTTATATGTGTATTTGTATATGTACACATACATGTGTATATACATACATGCATACATACATACATTTATTTGTGTGTCGCTATCATCTATCTGTCTATCACTAATTATACATCTAGACCTTGAGTAATGTTTCAACTAAATGTAAGACTTTCAGGATGTTTATTGAGGTTTGTAGAAACAGTATTGATCTGACTTTGAGCATTGAGTTCTGGATCATTCATTATAAGGCCTCTTCCATGAGATCCACTCTTCCACAAAAGAGATTGGTCTAGCCATTCACAAGGGAAAAGAAAGACGATAAAATCCCATATTGATCAGATCATGGCATGCAGTTCTATAGGCTCACCACAGCATAGCATTGAGTTAATCTGTCCGTATATAGATCTTAGATGAATACTGCAGGTGGACAATGATTTGGACCCAGAATCAAACAGGACAAAGAGGTCAAACCGATTGATATTTGGAAAACTGTGTGGTGCTTTCAATGATCCCAAGCAGCTGATCCATTTTCTTAACACCAATACTCTCCTGATGATGGTATATTGTTATTATGATGGTATATGGTTATAATGATATTGAATCATGGTAGGCATGACTGACACTTAGAAGGGCAGTATGAAGGTACTTAGTTTTGTAAACAGGCTGTAATTTCAATACCAATGATAACTTGCACTAGAGAAAAAGTATAAAAGGCATCTTCAAAGACATGCAGAGTATGATTGTAGATTTAAAATTCAGAGGCTATGTTCTGTTCTAAGGTATGCAATTTGCCAGCTGGGTGACCCTCCTGGGGAAGTAACTTAGTATTTCTGGGCCTCAGTTTCCCCATTTGTAAAATGATTACCTCTATGATTCTGTCCCACTCTCAAATTTAGGGTATATGGATGGCTGGAGAAGGATGTGAGGCAGTCATATATCGAGAGTAAGGTAGAACTTCTAGATAGACCTAGAACCACACCACTACTACCCCAATATTAAAAGAAAAGAAAGATCAGCATGGTGCAGTGGAAAGGGGATTGGATTTGGAGTCAGGGAGTCTGGGTTCAAATGCTGGTCCTGCCTCTTGCTACCTGGGACCTTAGGCAAGTCAGGAAACCTTTCTAGGTCCCCATTTCCTCATCTGTAAAGTGCGGTGTTTGGAGCAGATAATCTTTAAGGTCCCTTCCAGCTTTAAATCTAGGTTTTGGTGACAATAGTCCAGAATATTGGATGGATCCATCCTGGGGGTTTTAAGTAAAGGCATCAACTAGGATGAGAAAACATAAGGGATGGTGAGAAGAATCTATCTTGATGAGATCATAGGTCCAGCAAAGTCTCATAGCATGAAAATAATTAGAAATACAAGGATGCACATTTCCCTCAAGTTCTTGTTTTTGTTTCTGTTCTTCTTGTCATTTGTGTTGTTCCATAATAAATTTATATATTGTGTTGAGGTTATTAAAGAACTTTACGTGGATTAGTTATCTCACCTAAGAAAATTAGACATAATTTTCCCTTTTTCCTCTTTTACATAATATACTTAGGTTAAAGAGTTGAGAATCCCAAACCTAAAGAGTACCACTTGAGGGGCTAGGAGAGTTAAGAATACAACTGAAATTGTGTGTGACAGCAACCAGGGAGGAAATGGCCTGGGGCCAGAGAAAGGGAGCAGTGAGGAGAGAGGGAGAAAAAAAATAAAGGAGGAAGGAAGCGTGGGAGGCAGTGAGAGATGTGGGTTAGTGACTGACATTAAGGAGACCATATTATCAGAAAGACAGAACATTGCAATTTCTAAAACTGCTTTCCTCATTATAATTTTTATGTCTAGGTTTCTTCAGGTTTAGCCAGAACTAACACCCTTAATATCTGATTATTGTGGTCTGGGAGGAAGGAGTTATGCCTACCTATTCTACCCTGCCCTTTAAATTCAGGCATGAGAAGCTGTGTAAAATATGTCTCCTTGACTCTTCCCTATAGATAAAGTTCTTGCCCTCTTTATCTTGAATTTATACAGGATCATGGGGCAGCCAGGTGGTGCTGTGGATAGAGCATTGACTCTGAAGTTGGGAGGACCTGAATTCAAACCTCACCTCAGATACTTACTAGCTGTGTGACTGTGGGCAAGTCACTTAACTCTAATAGCCTTAAATATCTGGGGCCATCTCCAGTTGTCCTGAGATATATCTTGCCATTGGACCCAGATGGCTCTGGAGGAGAAAGTGAGGCTGGTGACTTTGTACAGCCCTCCCTCACTTAAATCCAATTCACTGCAAGTCATGGCATCACCTCCCAATGTCATGGTCTTCTTTGAGATTGAAGGGCAAACAAAGACAAGAAGTTAAGTTAAAAGAGAGATTTTCCTCCCTCTTTGCTCATATATCTAATTAATCTTTTTAAAAATTAAAATATATTTTATTGGTACCTTTTGTTTTTTTATATCACCTACATTTCCCACTGTATCCTTACCCACTTTCCCTTCCAGGGAGCCATGCCTTTTAAAAAAGAAGTAAAAAAAGAGGGGAAAAATAATTTTTAGTAAAACTAACAAAAACATCAAAAGCCTGACATATGTAGGGTTCTGAAGCCACAGTCTTCCACCTTGGCAAAGAACAGGGTGCTTCCTTCTAATAGGTCTGCTATGGGGGACCAAGCTTAGACATTCTAATTTTTCAACATTCAGTTTCTATTGCTTTATTGTTGTTCTTTTCATTTATATCATTGTAGTAATTGTGCATATTGTTTTCCTGGTTCTGTGTACTTCATTCTGGCTCAGTATCTATAAGTGCTCCCATGCCTTTCCATATTCATTATATATTCATTGTTTCATACAGCACTGTAATGTTCTATTACATTCATGTACCAGAACTTGTTTAGCTGTTCTTCAATGGGCATCCACTTTGTTTCCAACTCTTTTCTAGTAAAAAAAATGCTGCTATAAATATTTTGATGTGCATGGAGCCTTTCTTTTTGTTATTAATCTCCTTGGTCACTTACTTATTCTTTATTTCAATGCCCACACACATGTGTACCTTGCCTCATCCCATAAGCCTGGCCCTACTTCTTCCTCTGTCTAATTTCTTTTATCATAAGGGAAACTATTGGCCATGAGGGTTAAGTGACTTGCTCAGGGTCACACGGCTAGTAAGTGTCAAGTGTCTGAGACCAGATTTGAACTCAGGTCCTCCTGAATCCAGGATGAATCTAGGGCCGGTGCTTTATTCACTGCGCCACCTAGCTGCCCCCTACAAGGAAAACTATTGCTAGTGTTTATAGCATTCCCTCCTTAGATTGATAAATTTGAACCTCTTCCCTTTTCTTGCTAATGAAAATCTGTTTTTGGCTTAATTATATGATTTAGAGCTCAAGGGGTCCTTACAGATAATTTAATCCCAAACTTTTATTTCACTGATGAAAACAAGGCCAAGAGAAGCCAAAGTTGCCCCAAATCACACAGGTAGAAAGTAGCATTGCTAAGATTTGAACTCGGCTTCTTTGGCACCCAATCCCAATCCCCTTTCTACAAGAAGAAACATAGTAAGATTAGGGATGGGCTGGTTTACAGGGTTAGAACCATAACTCTCTTCCTCGGTTAGAATGATGATTTTCTTATGTCATCATTGCCTTTTTTTTCTTTGGTAAAGTAACTCTCTTGGGTCTAATGCTCATAGACCCTGCCTTAGCTATTTATCACAATCAGAAGATATAGGATACTAATCAATTCTCACTAAGGTGTTAGCTGATAAGAACTTAGGAGATCATCCTCATTTGCATTTTAATAGGAGATGTGGGAAGAGGGAAAAAAATCTTCAAAAGCCAAAGTCAAGAATAAGTATCCTTCAGATTCTCCTCAGGTTATGTCAGGTGTTGACTGCCAATTTTTCTGACTACTCATGCCTGGCCATACCTCTCTGGAGATGGACCTGGTGTTTCACACAATCACTCTTTCCCTCTGGTTTTATCCTTGTTTGTTCTTGGATATATGACCTTCCCAATGTGATAGCTTGGGATTGCTGCTTTCTAACTCCTCTGACTAGCAGCAGCAGTCATATTTTTTTCTTTTAGTGTTTTTTCAACTCTACTTAGAATCTAAGTATTCTGGATTTATCTGTCCTGGTGAGACATTTTCTTTCCACTTACTCCCTCCATCTCTCCCTCTCTCCTTCCCTTCATTCCTTTCCCTCCTTCCTTTCCTTTGCTTTTCTTCCTTCCTTCCTTCCTTCCTTCCTTCCTTCCTTCCTGCCTGCCTACCTGCCTGCCTTCCTACCTTCCTTTCTTCCCTCCCCCTCTTTCCTTCCTTCCTCCTTGCCTTTTTCCCTCCCTTCCATCTTCCCTTTCTCCCTCCCTTCTTCTCCCCTCCCTTTTCCCCTTCTTTTGTTTATTAATTCATTCCTTATTTCTTTCCTCCCCCTTCCTCCCTTTCTTCCCTCTCACATCTATATATCTTTCTGTCTTTTTCTGTATTTCTTCTACAATTCTTATCTGATTTGCTGCTATGGCAAAGTATCTGAACCTCCTCCAAGAGGAGTTCAATGAAAACATTGGTTTTCCCCTTAAAACCCTGAAGACCTAGTTATAGTTATAGTTATAGTTATAGATTCTTCTTCAGGCATAATAATCTATCATTCAATTCAATACAATATTTATTAATGCCTATTATGTGTAAGTCACTGAGTTAAGTATTGGACATATGAAGACAAATAAGACATAACATTTTAACTAGGAATTTTTGGACCTGGGGCAAGAACCACAAATCAAACAAAGGTCAAATTAAATAGGCATCCTCTAAGGGATGGATGCACAAGCCATACCATGAGAGAGATGGAGATGCCAGGATCATCATAAAATCAAGGCTAGGGAGGCTGTTTCCTTTCACCCACCATCTAGATCAAGAGGACCTCTAAGTAGCTTCTTATTGAAACCAATCTTAAGATCTAGACATAAATCCTAATTAGTTTTTTTTTTCTTCCCTCTCTGTAGGAGGGGTGTTGTAGGGTTGATTTCTACAAGAGAAAGCTAGAAGAATGCTTGAATGTCACTTTTTTCCTCCATAACCCATTAAAACACCTTCAAAGTATCAGGTTAGATCTGGAAGGTACACTAGGGTTTATCTAGCCCAATTTATTTATTTGACAAAAAAGCAAACTTAGGCCCCAAGAGAATGACTCTTTCAAACCTCCATAGGAAGGCTAATTTAACTCATTGAAACTGAGACTCAGCTGAGTTGCATGGAACCTTTAGAATCTAAGACTGTCTGAGTTGGATGGGATTTTAGAGATGTCATTTTCCTCCCAGCTCAGCTTTTGACTTTCTTAGTTCTTGGGGCCAAGCCACCTTGAAACATCCATCTTCTTCTTTGACCTTCTCACCTATTAATATCACTCTTCCATGCCAGCCCCCTTTTCCCATTGATGAGTTCCTGGGCCTCTTTTTTGGAAGAGGGCATATATTGGCCAAACTGCATTTACCTTCTGCTTTTGATTTATGGATTTTGAGATTAATCCTCTTCTTGGATACTCCTATCATGCTTCCTCCCCACTGCTTTTCAACTGCCATTTATATGTTATCTCCCCATATTAGAATATAAGTTTCTTATAGTCAGGACCTGTCTTTCTTCTTATATGTATATCCTTAGCTCTCAGAATGGTGACTGGCATATAGTAAGCCCTTAATAAATGTGTGTTGCCTCATTTTGCCTTACTTTGCTGAGAGGACATATAGGCCAACCACCTTTATTTTGCAGAGAAGAAATCAAAATCTAAAGTTAGTGTCAGAGCAATATCTAAATTACAGTTCTCTGTAATACCCTTTTATCCTGTCTCAAAGGTAGGAATTTACTGGCTTATACTGAGCAGTGATCCCTAGTTTTGTGATTCCTGACAAGCAAGTCATGCAGAACGGGGGTCTCTCAATCCTTTTGGTATACTCTGATCCCAAGCTAACTATCACCACCACCACAGGCAGCCAGATGGTGCAGTGGCAATGGACCCTGGAGTCAGGAAGACTTGATCTCAAATCCTGCCTCAGACACTAGCTATGTGATCCTGGGCAAATCACTGAACCTCTGTTTGCCTCAGTTTTCTCATTTCTACAATGAGGATAACATCTACCCCCTGCACATAGTATCTACCTCTCAGAATTGTTCTGAGGCTCAAATGAGATAATATTTGTAAAGTGTTTAGCACAGTGCCTGGTGCATAGCAGGTACAATATAAAAATGCTATTATGATTATTATTAATTGATAATAGAATAAACAGGAAATGATTAATAGAGGGAAGAGATTAGAATTAAGAGGGGTTGAGTAAGGCTTCCAGTAAAATATGAAGTTTTAATTATTACTTATAGGAAGCAAGGGAGGTCAATAGGTAGAGCAAAGTAGGGAGAGCCTTCCAGGTATAGAATACAGTCAGAGAAAATGCCCAGAGCATTATTTGTGCCATCATCATTGTCATCGTTATCACCACTACCACCACTCCTGGAAATTTTAAACAACTAGGGAGGGCAAATTTTCTATGAAAATAAAAGTGCCCCAGGCACAGAAGCAGTAGAGATATTCCTTGTTTTGCTTGATGGTGTCACATTATTTCATTTGAGTTTTTTGAATTCTGCTTTTTCAAATAAATCATTTGAAATGATTCTATCATGTTTACATATGATAGTTTATTCAGCAAATGTCCAATTGCTGAACATTATGTATACATATAATGTCATATTATGTTACATATGTGTATAATCAACAATTGGACATTTGCTGAATAAACTATAGTGTCTAAACATTATATCTATATGTATATATGCATATACATACACACATCTATCTATCTATCTCCCTCCCTTTTCCCCTTTAGGACTATACTCATGATTACTTTAGTGATTCTTTTACTCTTACATATCATCCTCCAGAACCCAACCAATTTGCTATTATTTCTGAAATATATAGGCATACCTATTTTATGCTATCCCTTACCTTTGAGTGTTAACACCTTTTAGTTGTTTCTCAGTTGTTTTAATTTTCATAGCTTGATTACAGTGAAGCTGAGCTTTTTTAAAGTAGATATTTACAATATATAAATACTAAAGTCTCTGGTTATATGCTTTGTTCATTTATTCAATGTGGATCAAATAGTCTTGAATATTTGTATTAGTGCCATGTAGATATATGGTGCGGAATTTTTATCTTTAACAGAACACAATATAATCAAGATTAAAAGAAAAATAACAGATTGGGGGAAAAGATTTGCAGCAAATGAGCAAGCCAATCTATTTGCTGCAAACATATCTTCCCAATCTGTTATTTTTCTTTTTATCTTGTGTGGCTCAGGAGAATTTGCCTTGTCCCTCTATCACTTTGAATTATTGTTTTCCCTTGAGATTAAGTAGATGATTCAGTGAGAGACAGGCAAAACAATGTCTAATGATCCTGGCATAAGAGCATGATTGCTCCTCCCCTTCTTCCTCTGGGATTTCAATCAGCTTTTCTTTGCATTGGAGCAGAAGCCATGGAATAAAATTAAAGGGCATTATCCCGCTGTATGTTGTAGCAACCTCTTTTCACTTACTCCTTTCCTTTTCCTCTTTTACAATTCAAGTTTGTGGAAAAGAAATGTGACTGGTGACTGTGAACCACATAGTGAGTCAAGGACACCATCACCACTGGCAGCCATTGTCAATGACAGCCTGGAATAGTGGTGGTAACAGGTAGTCATGAAGAGAAAAAATATAAAGGTCTTCTGAGACTTCCAACTAATGTGACTTTTGTTGAGCTGATGAGATAGAAAATTTTTAGTCTTTAAGTCAATGGTGAAGAGTGGAAGACTCTCTCATCCATGCTTCACTTTTTTTGCCCATGATGCTGAGATAGGGAGTAAGCTCACTCTTATATTCCATTTCCATGAGCTTTAGGTTTATGTCTTTGGGATTTCCCCCAGTTTAATGATCTGAGTGAGCAACAAGGAAGAATACTTTTTGATCTGGTTTCTTATTTTTAAATTAATCTATGGACAATAAACTATGTGGTCAAAGTATGTTAAGTCTATGAATGCAATTAGAAGTCAAGTGAGAGAGAGGAATCCAGAGGTAGGGTGGAAGCTATGGCATAGTTGCAGACTACAGATGTCATTATTTAAAAGATTTTTTTTGCAATGATCCACTTAATCCCCAGATTCAATTTAGACCTGACTAGTAAGGGGTCAATCCAAGCTACTTTAGCTCTGGTCTTGGGAAAGTACCATAGATGTTTGTAGGGTGATTATTTTCTTTTGGCTAGTGTGGATACTGGAGTCTATTAGGAAAGGGCTGTCATGTACATGCATTGCATAGTAAATGACAAGTTTGGTTTAGTGGTTTAAATGGAGCGAGGCACCCATAGGGTGGATAATTTAGTTATTTTATTCCCTCATATGATAATTAATAAAGTGACATAATATCCTTCTGTAGGTCCAAGGAATAGTGCAGCTAAAGTGGTCCAGGTTAGGGGGTCAGTGTTACTCTTGATTTTACTGACCTCTGTTATGTAGAACTTAAAGCCAACAACAACCTTTCTTCAACTGTTTGAACCAAAAATAATTCAACTTTTATTCTATCTTACTCAGATTAATTTTATCCTGTTTCATTGAGAAAATGCATCTACCCTCCATAATTATATTATTTTCTTCTAAATTTTATAGTTTATTATGTTTAATTATATCTGGAATATATTATATGTGAGATATAGATCTAATTTTTTTATAATTTTCCTGAAAAGAGGTTATTAAATAATTTCCAAGAGTTTATTAGACAATGAATTCTTTCCCCAAATTTTTCCATGGGCTTATTTAACACTAATCTTTTGTTTTTATTTAATTCTATTTTGGGATTTACTTTTCTTTCTCTCTCTCTCTCTCTCTCTCTCTCTCTCTCCACTATAAGATAACCAGATAATTTTTTAATCTAAAATACTTTGTAACCCTGTTTCTTAACCTAGAGTCCATGAAAATATATTTAATAACTCCATGTCAATATAATTGCTTTTATTTATGATTGTATGTATTTTATCATGCATTTGAAATATTATTTTTTTAAGGTGCCCATAGAGTTTACCAGACTGCCAAAGCTGTCCATGATACAAAAACATTAAGAAGTCATTTAAAATCAGGGAGAGCAAGAACATCCTCAACTACTATTTCTTTTTCAAATTAACTATTGTCTGTTATTAAATATACATGTTTCTAGTTTTAGGTTCTATAAAATAACTAATTTTATTTTTATTGGTTTTATTTTAAATCTATAAACTAACTATGAATTTTTTCCTATTTTTTTACCATGTTGATCTGACCTCTTTGACCTATTATATGTCTCACAAATTCTTTTGATATTTTTGGTTTCTTTCAGGATATATTTTTATAGTTAAATTCATAAAGGTCTCATATGTGTCTACTCTGATATTTGATTTTCTTTTTTAATAAACATTTTTATTTATAATTTTGAGTTCCAATTTTTATCACTCTTTCCCTCCCTCCCCTCACCCTTCCCCAAGGTATGGGTTATACATATATGATATACGTACATATACATATATGACTATGGAAAACATTACCGGATTTGTCATTTTGTATAAGAAAATTTGATTAAAAGAAAAAAATGAAAGAAAGTGAAAAATAGCATCCTTCAGTCTGTTCCATCAATATCACTTCTTTCCTTGGAGGTGGATAGTATGTCTCATCAATAGTCCTTTGGGATTGTCTTGGGTCATTGTGTTGTTGAGAACAGTCAAGTCATTCACAGTTCTTCATCAAACTATATTGCTACCTCTGTGCACAATGTTCTCTTGGTTCAGCTAATTTCATTATACATCATTTCATACATGTCTTTCCAGGCCTTCCTGAAGTCATCCTGCTTGTCATTTCTTATAGCACAAAAATATTCCATCACCATCATATAACACAGTTTGTTTAGCCATTCCCCAATTGATGGGCATTCATTTGGTTACCAATTCTTAGCTACCACAAAAAGAGCTGCTATAAATATTTTTGTACAAATAGGTTTTTTTCTCTTTTGGGGGACTGATTTTGTTTTCATAAATAAATTTTCTTTTTTGTAATATTTTATTGGATTTTATTGATAATAAATAAAATACAAATTATTTCTAGTTTTATTTTATAGCCTGAAACATGCTAAACTCATTTATTATCTCAATTAATTTAGTTATTGCTGAACTTGATGGAATTTCTAGGTCATTAATTATATATCAATACTTCATGGATCTATCTTACTATCGCATATTCCTTCAGTGAATGCAGCCCTTAATTCCTTTACAATTTACAAACATTATTCAAGAAACACTAGGATCAAACAATTTATTGGTTAATTTGGTAATGAGCCTTTATAACTTTATCTAGACTAGCCCTTGAATATCAAGCACACAGTTCATAACTAGGCCCATATTTGAAACTTTTCTAGCTTACTAGAATGTTCCTGGGACTAGATTCTGCTGAGATATCCTCCAAGACCCCTTACATACAGCATTAAAAAATTAGAGTAGGACATTAGTGGAGGAAACAATCATGTAATTTACAAATAATGATATTTCATCACATTTATTTTCTATATTACTTTTTTTTTTGGTGAGGCAATTGGAGTTAAGTGACTTGCCCAGGGTCACACAGCTAGTAAGTGCTATATTACTTTTAAAATTTATTTTTTTCCTATTTTATTGTCATTGCTAGAATTTCTAATACCGAATAAAGTAGAAGTGCTGAAAATGAACACCATTATACTTTTTAAATAATTGGCTTTGGACTTCAAGGAGAAACATTCAATTACTTTGAGGGGAAAGTATCCCCCTGTTCCTATCTTTTTGGTCTCTGAGGGTAGAGGTAGAAGCAATGGGTGGAAATTGCCAAACATTAAATTTTGTCTTGAAGTAACTCCATAATAGAAAAACTTCATAATAGTCAGTTTTCCACAGTAGACTGAGCTGTTTGTGGAACTGGCACATCCTCTATTATTAGAAGTCTGTTAGCAGGGACTGCATGATAATATATATTGAGGACATAGTATGAAGGATTTTTGGTCAGTCATAGGTTGGCACAAAGGGCTCCTGAGGTTCCTTCAGTTCTAAGTTCGTGTGATTCTTATGGTGTCATTAGCTTTTCTGTTATGCATGGAACTACCAAATAACTTAGTGTCTACAAATTAAATATTGATATGTATTCCTTATTTACAATTCCTTTCAAAATCATATAATATCTTTATCTCTTGTAATATTTTCTGATAAACTCACAGTTGCAAGATATATGTTAGATTAACCTTTGAATTTTAACCATCGCTTTCTGTACTAAATGAGTTTCCTATAAGAAGCATATTGATAGATTATCTTTTCTAATTCATTCCATAACTCTTTTTAATAAGGAAACTGACTCTATTTGTAATTATAATATGCTTTAAATCTAATTTTTCTTCTGGGCATTTTTATGTTGTCCATTTTTGTTCTTAATGTTAAGGGAATGGAATAAATTTCATTTTTATATAACTTTTTATGGGTAAAACTAATTGATGAAAATGTATTACTTTAAAAATAGCAAATCTGTGTAATTCTCTGTAGCCTGACACTTTATTTTTGGTTAAAGATGGGAGGAATTTGTTTTTGGAATATTGACTATTCTTTTCTCTTTCCCCACCCCCATTTCTTTCTTTTTATCTGTTTCCCTCTATTATTTCTTATCAGTTGTTAATCATTTCTTGAGTATAACCCTTAGTACATTTTAATTCTTTAAAAACCATGATATACAGTAAATTGTATGCTAATTTGATTCTCTTTTATTTTACAAAAATATATACTAAACTGCTTATTTTCTTCATCAGAGATGAAAGACTTCCCTCACTGTAACTACTTTATATGATAGCTAGCTAGGTCCCTATATATAGAGGGCTGAACAGGAAAATCTGGTCAACTTGAGTAACTTTAAAAATGTTATTTGGGTCCTTGACTATGAGTGAATGACTCTGCCTTCTAGATAGCTGGAAAATATCCCCATGTTTTAGCATTGGAGTTATTTTGTTATCTCAGGTTATTTCAATTCAGAGCTGTCCCTTTGTACTGATCTACAAAAAGAGAAAGACAGATCAGCTATAGCCAGTAGGGACACACCCAGAGAAATATGGGTACAGAGTAGTGAGCATAAGCCTGAGAAAGAGAACAAAGAAAAGACTTGAGTCCCTGGAAAGGTGTGATACATGTCCTTTAGCAGAGTATGCATAGTACTGCCCTCCCTAGCCTATGGTGGAATGTTAAGAATTCCTGTTCATCTCTATGTCAAAGCATTGGCAACATCTTTTAGTTCATGGACCTAAGAGAAAGCCTGATATAAAAGTTAGTTGGTTGACCTTGAAGTTCAAAAGACTGGAGTTCAAATCCTGTCTAAGATGGTTACTAGCTCTTTGACTCTGGGAAAGTCATGACACTTCTTTTGGCCTCAGTATCCTTATTTTTAAAATGAAGAGATTGGATTAGATGGTTTCTGAGGTACATTACAGCACTAAATTTATGATACTATTACCTCGATTCCAATCCTAACTCTGCTAGTTACTACCTATGTGGTTTGGGGCAGGTCACTTGTCATCTCTGGACCTCAATCTTTTTATCTGCAAAATGACAGAAGGGAAAACAGACTTGAAGGTTTCCAAGGTCCATTTCAGTTCTAAATCTATGATCCTATGATTTTGCTTGCCCTATCTCCATCAGAATGGAAAGTTTATTGAACTTGGTGTTAGGAGACATCTAGTTTAGAATTTCACCACCAATCATTATTAGGTATATAACTAGTGGAAAGTGATTTAACCCCTCTAATCAATTCTTAGTTTACTTATCTATAAAATTAAAAAACCTATCAGTTATTGTGAGGATCAAAAGAAATAATGCAGGTAAAGAACTTTGCAAATCTTAAAATTTATGGAAATGCCAATTATTATAATGGAGTAGGCAATATTTGTAAGAATTAATAGGATTATTAATCTACAGCTGGAAGGGACCTCAGAAGTTATTTACTCCAACCCTTTCATTTTACAGAAAAGAAAAAGGCCTGGGAGGTTGTGACTTATCCGAAGTCATATAGATAGTAAGTGTTAGAGGCAGGATTTGAACCCAAGTCCTGTGATTCCAGAACTAATCCTTTTTCCCCCCTACAAAACTGCTGCACTGTGAAAATATGTGAAGAGGACTTTGTAGCTATAAAATATGAATGCTATTGCTATTATTATAAAGAATGAAGAGAGAAGTGAAAGCTTTGTCTAGAAATTTTCATTTTTTAAAAGTTTTTATTTTTTTCTAAACTGAAAAGGCTGCCCTCTGGCATATCTCTCAGCAAAGATTTTTTAAAAATAAGATTATGTCTAGGGGATCTGTTATGTAGCAATGCATTAGGTCAAAAGGGTAGCCCAATAAGAGAGGAACTTTGTTGAAAAAGGTGCCCCTGAATAGTTTTGTTCTTTGTACTGTGCCTATGATAGAAAACATAAAGTCACTTTAAGAGGGGCAGTTGCTCATAGCCCAAATGAGGCTTAAAAAATAGACAGGAATAGAAGATCTATAGTCCAGAGATCTCAGGAGATAGGCCACCTTGTGTCCATGCATCTTGCAAATTGTCTGATGTGCTTAGAGGAGATAGCCCAAGTGGAGTCATGGCTCTAGCTTTATTTTTGTGGTCAAAGGAATGGGCTCTGGCAGAGCTCAGGGAAGAGTTACAAAATGGGAAGTAAAGTTTGTTCCTTCAAAGCAGAAAAAAAATGACTTCAGAAAGGTTATAATGCAATGGTTCAATAGGATTTTACTTCCCAGTGAAGCACATATAGCATAATAGTATCCCAAGGAAGCCAAATGAATCAGATAAATATTAGAAGATAGTTGAAGATTGGAATGGAAATAGTGTTTTTCTTGCCAGAGGTTGCCTCAGTTCTGACACAATTTTTGTTTTAAGATTTATTCTTGATTCTTACTTTTCCTTCCCCTGACCTCCTACCTCATTCATTGCCACATTTTGTTTATTAACTGCAGTAGCATATATCACATCGCTCCATTTGTATTTGTTCACAGTGTCACTACTTTAGTGCAGGACCTTATCACTTCTTCCCTAGAAATTACAAGTCTCTTAACTGAACTTTAGGTTTCTATTTTTTCACTTTTCAAATTCAGTTATCTTCAAAGTAGGGTATATGTATTCCAAAGGGGTGCTCAAGATGATCCATTGTTGTGTAGGAAGAACATATTAGAACATCTATTTTATTTTAAAATGAAAAAAAATGCTTTACTAATATTTAATAAGTGGATTGACACTGGCAACCCTACTCAGTTCATATGTGAGATGATGACATACAGTAACTGAGATACTCTTAGGAAAGAGTGAGAATTCTACAATGAAAAGGGATTGATAATAGTACCTTCATTCATTCACTTAAAAAAATCATTCAGAAATTACACACCAAAAGGGGTTAAATATAGCAGTTAGAATGGACAAAATAATTATGTTATAATGATCATTAATTATATTATGAATTATAATTATACATTGTAATTAATTATAACATATCTAAAATTCTGCTATAATTAGCAAAACAGGAAAAGGGTCATATGTGAAACTGTAGATATCTATAATGTACAGCTTACTTTTCTTTAAAGTCTATAATGAGTTCAACCTATATTGTTTAAAGTCATCTTGTTTATTTGTGCTTCTTTTTGAATGTCATCATATTCTTTTCTCTTTGTTTTTAATGAAGAAAAGTCAATGTCCTTCTTTTCTTTTTCTTTTACTACCTCCTTTTTATCCCAACTCACCCTCCCAACTATCATTTGGGAATGAAGGAAAAACAAAATCCTTATAACAAATATTCTTATTCATATTAAACCAATTGTCACATTGATTGTGTCATTTAAATTTATGTCTTATATTATGTATTTTAAATACATCATCTTCTTGTCAAGAGGTGAGTAACATGCTCTAGTTTAAAAATGCTGGAATTGTGGTTTCTCATTACATTGATCAGTCTTTTACGTTGATTTTCTTCATAATGTCATTGTACCAATTGTTCCCTTGGTTCTGTTAATTTCATTCTACATCAGTTCATCAGGTTTTTCTAGTTTCTTTTCAAATCATCATTTCTTATGTTAAAATAATATTCCATTAAGAGTTCACATGGGAGGGGGAAGCTAGGTGGCACAGTGAATAAAGCACTGGCCCTGGATTCAGGAGGACCTGAGTTCAAATCTGGCCTCAGACACTTGACACTTACTAGTTGTTTGACCCTAGGCAAGTGACTTAACCCTCATTGCCCTGCACACACACACACACACACACACACACACACACACACACACACACACACACACACACGAGTTCACATGGGAAAGGAGCTGGATGGGTAACTGGGACAATAAATAAAACAGAAAGGAGAAAAGAGTAGGCAATAGTAAGAGAGTGGCAGCAACCAGCAGAGGAGAAGTACTGGAAAATATTTTTGTTTTCCACCTCCTTTACATCTCTGGAACTATAAGTAAGTAAATGAATGAATGAATATATATATATATATATATGTATATATATATGTATATATATGTATATATATACACACATATACATATATATACACACACATATATGATACATACATATGTTTATATGTATATATATATACATACATGTATGTGTGTATGCATCTATCTATCTATTTATATCTATATCTATATATCTATCTATATTGCCATTACAGAGGGAAGGGGGCATATCGATAAACTCCTCTGTGGCTCCAAAAAAAAAAGAGTTCACATGCCATCATTTGTTTAGCACTTCCCCAGTTGATGAGCATGCCCTTAGTTTCTAGGGTTTTTTGGGGGTTTTTTTTGGTACTACAAAAAGTTCTGCTATAAATATCTCTTACACATGTGTATTTTTTCCCTTTTTCTTTGATCTTTTTAAGGAATAGGCCTAGTAGTGGCATAGTGGTAAAGCTATATGTGCAGTTTAATGATTTTTTTCAGCATAGTTCCAAATTACTTTTCAAAATTGTTGGATTAACTTAATAACAATGCATTGGTATTCCTCTTTCCCCATAGCACCTTTAATAGTTGTTTTTTACTTTCTTGTTATCTTTACTAACCTGATTGCTATGGGATGAAATTCAGAGTTGTTTTACTTTCCATTTTTCTAATTATTAGTGATTTGACAAATTTTTCTGTTTATCAGTAACCTCAATTTCTTTCTTTGAAAAGTTAGAGTTCACATCTATTGATCATTTGTCAAATGGAGAATGCCTTTTGTACATATAAGTTCCTTATATATTGTGTCATGTCCTAAGTTTTAGGGAACTTAGCTGGGGTTTCTAATGTATTGCTACTTTTAAATTAGAAGCTATAGCACCAGTCTTTGTCATTAAGCATTTATTAAAGCATATTAAATGTTAGTAAAGAGAGAGCACATGGCTCCGAAAGTTCAGAAGCCCTACATTACCTAGGAGAGAGAGAGAGAGAGAGAAAGAGAGAGAGAGAGAGAGAGAGAGAGAGAGAGAGAGAGAGAGAGAGAGAGAGAGCGCGCGCCACATGGTTGCCTCCTCCAGCATCCCAGGCCAAGAGAACAAATTCAAGAGTGTAAGCTCCCTGTGGTCCAGAGGAGAGGAGGCCCTTACACACTGCTCAAAGCTAATTGGCTAGCATCATTCAAATATATTGTTTTACTGGACTTAAGGGTGGTTCATATTAAAATGAGCAATAACTGCTGAGGTTAGAGTCCAGAGGACAGACCCTTTTAGGGGAAAGGCTTTCAGGTAGGTGTGGTTTTAATCTCTATTATCTCTATTCACATTTTGAAGACCAACTTTACTGACTCTGGGCTAGCTCTGAAACAGATCTGGCAAGGCTCCAAATGGGGGCCTCTGGGACACCCATTATTTTCTCACAATATTTTGAATCTGAGATATTTATCCTGAGGAACTTGCTGAAAAGTTTTCCCAATTAGCCACTTTTCTTCTAATTTTGACTGGATGGTTTTTATTTGTGCAAACCTTTAATTTTATGTATTCAACTTTATCCATTGTATCTTTCTTTTATTTATCTATCTCTTTAACATTCTTTAAATTTTTTTGAGTTCCAAATGCTCTCCCTCTCTTCTGCCCCTCCCACACCAATTGAGAAACCAAGCAATGTGATATCAATCATACATGTGAAGTTATGCAAAACATTTCCATATTAGTCATGTTGCAAAAACAAACAAGCAAGCAAGCAAACAAACAACAACAAACCAACCCACCAACAATAAAAAGGAAGAAACATAAAAAAGTGAAAAAAGTATGCTTTAATCTATACCCAGATTTCATTAGTTGTGTCTGGAAGTGGATAGCATTTTTCTTCATTAGTCCTTTGGAACTGTCTTGGATCATTTTTTTCATCACAGTATCTAAATCTTTTACAATTGATCATTTTTACAATACTGCTGTTACTATATAGCTCTCTTGGTTCTGCTCATTCACTTTGCTTCAGTTCATTTAAGTCTTCCCAGGTTTTTCTGAAATCATTCTATGCGTTATTTCTTACAGCACAATAATATTCCATCACAATAATATACTGCAACTGGTTTAGCCATTCCCTAATTGATGAGTAGCTGCTCAATTTCTAATTCTTTACCACCATAAAAGAACTGCTATAAACATTTTTGTATGTGTAGGTCCTTTTCCCTTTTCTTCGATCTCTTTGGGATAACAACAAAGTAATGGTATTGCTGGGTCAGTGAGTATGGGCAGTTTTATAACTTTTTGGACATAGTTCCAGAATAATTGGACCATTTCACAACTCCACCAATAGTGCCTTAATGTCCCTATTTTTTCACATCTCTTCCAGAATTTATCATTTTCCTTTTCTGTCATGTTAGCCAATCTGATAAGTGTGAGGTCTTATCTCAGTTTCTCTGATCAGTAGAGATTTAGAACATTTTTTCAAGTGACTATTGATTGTTTTGATTTCTTTTTCTGAAAACTGTTCCTATCATATTTATCAATTGGAGAATACTTTAAAAATATGTATATAAATTAGGTTCAGTTCCTTATATATTTGGGAAATGAATGCTTTATCAGAGAAACCGGATGTATATTCCACCCCTCCCCAGTTTCCTGCTTTTCTTTTAATTTTGGCTGCATTGTTTTTGTTTGTGCAAAACCTGTTTAATTTCATGTAATCAAAACTACTCATTTTACATTCCATGATCTTCTCTATCTTTTATTTGATCACAAACTCTTCCCTTATTTACAGGTTTGACAGGCAAACTTTTTATGCTCTCCTAATTTACTTAAGATATCACCCATTATGTCTAAATAATTGACCCATTTTGACCTTATTTTGGTATGCAGTGTGAAATGTTGGTCTATGCTTAGTTTTTCCCAAACCAATTTCCAGTCTTCCCAACAATTTTTTTAAAAAATCAAATGGTGATTTTTTGAATTTATCAAACAATAAATTACTATGGTCATTTACTCCTGTGTATTGTGCACTTAATCTATTCTACTGATTCACCACTCTATTTCTTAGCCAGTACAGATTGTTTTTATAATTGCCACTTTGTAATATAGTTTGAAATTTGGTACTGTCAGACCTCTTTCCTTAACATTTTTTCCCATTGATTTCCCTGGAATTCATCACTTTTGTTCTCCCAAATTAGTTATTATTTTTTTTCTAGCTCTATAAAATATTTTTTGGTTGTTTGATTGATATGGCCCTGAATAAATAAATTAGCTTAGGTAGAATTGTCATTTTTATTATATTAGCTTGGCCTAACCATGAGCAGTTAACATTTCTCCAATTGTTTATGTCAGGGGTTCTTAAAATTTTTCCTCTTGTGACTTCTTTCTTTCTTTCTTTTTTTGTTGGCTTTATTTATTTATTTAAAATTTTCAGTTCCAAATTCTATCCCCCTCTCATTACCCCCCCCCAAGGTTGCAAGCAATCAATATAGGTTATACATGTGCAATTATGTAAAACATCAAATTAGTCATTTTACATCAAAACAAGAGAAAGCACAAAATAGCATGCTTCAATCTGTGTTCAATCAATATCATTTCTTTCTCTGGAGGTGGATAGTATGCTTCATCATTAGTCCTTTGGGATTGTCTTAGATCATTGTATTGCTGAGAGGAGTTTAGTCATTTAATTGTTCATAGAGATAAAATGCTGTCATTGTTCACAATGTTCTCCTGGTTCTGCTCACTTCACTATACATCAGTTCATATGAGTCTTTCCAGGTTTTTCCGAAATCATTTTGCTTGTCATTTCTTATAGCATAATAATATTCCATTAAAATCATATACCACAGCTTGTTCAGTTGTTCCCCAATTGATGGGAATTCCTTTGATTTCCAATTCTTAGCCACCACAAAGAGTTGTAAATATTTTCGGTACAATTTTTTCCCCTTTTTCTCTTTTTCACAGTTAACTGTTTACCACCTTTCTATTCCCCATTATATTTACTCTATTATCTGTCTTCTTTCAACCTGTCCCTCCTCAAAAGGGATGTGCTTTTGACTGCCCCCTCCTCAAATCTGCCCTCCCTTCTTTTATCCATCCCTCCTTAATCCCCTCCTACTTTTCTGCAGGGTTAAATAGATTACTTTAACCAATTGAGTATGTATGATATTCCCTCCTTGAGCCAACTCTGATGAGATTAAGGTCTTTGAGCCAATTCTGATGAACAAAATGTTCATTCACTGCCCTTCACCTCCCCCATCTCTCTACCCTTTCCTTTTTCTTTCATGAGGGATTTCACCCCATTCTAACTCTCCCCTTTCCTCTTCCCCAGTGCATTCCTCTCACACCTCAATTTTACCCTAAAGATGTCATCATAGGGCAGCTAGGTCACACAGTGGACTCAGGAGGATCCCAGCCCAAATCCAGCCTCAGACACAAGACACCTATTGCATGACCCCAAGCATGCCACCCAACTCCAACCACCCCACAAACAAAAGGTAAACAAAAAATAAATACAGATATCATCCCTTAATAATCAATTCCCACCTGTGCCCTCTGTCTAAATGTATTTATATCATCTGCCCTAACACTAAGAAAGTTCTTATGAGTTAGACATATCATCTTCCCATGTAGGAATGTAAACACATTATCCTATTAACATCCCTTATGATTTCCTTTTCCTGTTTACCTTTTTATACTTCTCTAGGGTCTTGTATTTGAAAGTCAAATTTTCCATTCAGTTCAGGTCTTTTCATCACAAATATCTGAAAGTTGTC
The DNA here is from genome assembly GCF_019393635.1 of Dromiciops gliroides. NCBI lineage: Eukaryota > Metazoa > Chordata > Mammalia > Microbiotheria > Microbiotheriidae > Dromiciops > Dromiciops gliroides. Next base: position 664,440,493 of record NC_057861.1, on the reverse strand, counting down.
TTTTTTTATTGAAGTCCCATTTCCCCCATGAAAGATTATACTCAGTTTGGCTGGATATGTGATTCTTGGTTGTAATTCCAGTTCCTTTGCCCTCTGGAATATCATATTCTAATCCCTCTGATCCTTTACTGTAGAAGCTGCTAGATCTTGTGCTATCCTCACTGTGGCTCCACAGTACTTGAATTCTTTCTTTTTGGCAGCATGCAATATTTTCTCCTTGACCTGGGAGCTCTGGAATTTGGCTATAATATTCCCGGGAGTTTTCCTTTTGGGATCTCTTTCAGGAGGTGATTGGTGGATTCTTTCAATGTCTATTTTACCTTTTGCTTTGCTTTTAGAATATCAGGGCAATTTTCCCTGACAATTTCCTGGAAGATGATGTCTAAGCTCTTTCCTTGATCATAGTTTTCAGGTAGTCAATAATTTTCAAATTATCCCCCCCTGGATCTATTTTCCAGATCAGCTGTTTTTCCAAGGAGATATTTCACATTTCCCTTTATTTTTTAATTCATTTGGATTTGTTTTAATGTGTATTGATTTCTCATAAAATCATTAGCTTCTATTTGCTCATTCCTAATTTTTAAGCAATGATTTTCTTCAGAGAGATTCTGTACCTCCTCCTTTTCCATTTGGTCAATTTGGCTTTTCAAGCTGCTGACTTCTTTTCATGACCCCCCGCATCACTCTCATTTCTCTTTCCATTTTTTCCTCTATCTCTCGTACTTTATCTTCAAAGCTGTTGACTTTTTTTTTCATGACCCTCCTACATCATTCTCCTTTTTCTTTCCATTTTTTTCCTCTACCTTTCTTACTTTATCTTCAAAGTCCTTTGTGAGTGTCTCTATGTCCTGAGACCAATTCATATTGTTCTTGGAAGCTTTGGATGTAGGGGTCCTCATGTTGCTATCCTCTTCTGAGGGTACACCTCGATCTTCCTTGTCACTAAAGAAACTTTCTATGGTCCTCACCTTTCTCTGTCTGTTCATCTTGCCTGTCATTTAATTGACTTTTAACTCCTTAAAGTGGGGAACTGTTTCCAGGGTATACTGTCCCAAACTTGGGGGCGGGTACCAGGTGGTATGATTTAAAGAGGGACAGGTTCTTCACTTACCTGGCCTGTTCCCTGGTCCGTAGATAACCCCAGGCCAACTTGTTAATTAACCAGGCAGCAAAACTTTGTGTGCTGTGGTGCTTAGCTCCGACAAGCCTTTGCCCCTCCCCCACTGGGCCACCTCTATTCAATTCTATTTCCTGGTTCCCAGCAGGGTTGAAAAAGCCAAGTTCCACCTCAGCATAAGCAGAGACCCCTGTAATCTCCCCCCTTCCAACTGCTTAGCCTTCTACCCAGACTGTGACCTTAGTTCTAGACATTACTGGTGTTGCAGCTGATTCAGAGGCTCTGGGGGGTCTCTTTCCCTGGCTTGCCCTGCCTGGAATGAGACCTCTGTCAGTGTGAATGTGGGGTTGGGCTCCACTCTGCCATTGCTCAGCAGCCCCCTTCTTCTGCCCTTCTAAGTCATCTTTGGCTGGAAAATGAACTCAGCCCATTCTTTTGTGGGTTTTGCTGCTCCAGGAATTCTCCTATGGCATTATTTGGAGTTTTTTTGGAGTGATTGTGTTGTGAGTTTCTGAGAGCTTATTGCCTTTCCTCCACCATCTTGGCTCTGTCCCAGAAAATTCTGCGACCTCCTTTTACCTGAGAAATTTGTACATGACCCTATATATACAGGTATATAAAATACGTATACATAACATTTTACTGTTGCCAAATTTTTCACTACCCTCACATTCGGTGACATGACTCCATATGGGGTCATGACCCACTCTTTAAGAAGTTAGGTTTATATCCATCTTTATTTGCATTAAAAGTATTTTATAATTGTGTTCCTATAAACTCTGGGTTTATCTTGTCAGGTAAACTCCTAAGTATTTTAGAATGTCTGCAGTTATTTTAAGTGGAATTTGTCCATATTATCTTTTTCAATTCTTTCTTTACCTTTTTTGGTCATGAGATCTTCCCATATACATAAATATAAAAAGTAATGTAGGGGCAGCTAGGTGGTACAGTGGATAAAGCACTGGCCCTGGATTCAGGAAGACCTGAGTTCAAATCTGGCCTCAGACACTTGACACTTACTAGCTGTGTGACCCTGGGCAAGTCACTTAACCCTCTTTGCCCTGAAAAAAAAAAGTAATGTATTCCTTGATTCTCTACTTTAATATCAATTAATATTATAATGCCTTTATGCATAGTTTTGCTACTTTTCATGTCTAAAATCTGGATTGTTAGCCTTTTTCAGTTGATCTGAAACATGATAGAATCTGCTTCAGCCCTTCATTTTAATTCCTTGTGAACTTCCATGCTTCAAGTGTATAAACAACTTATTGTTGGATTCTGCTTTAAAATCCACTTTCCTACTCTCTCTTGGTGGGTTCATCCCTTGCCTGTCCTTTTATAGTTTTTCATCTATTTGTTCCTGACAACTTCTTTACAAAGAAAAAAAAATGGTTTGCCTGATATTTGAAGAGGAGTTTGTCTAAAACTTATTATCTATAAATTATATAATATGACTCAGTTCTGTTTCCCCTTGCTTTCTCCCCAAATAACAGATTTTTAGTCTTTCTTGCTTTTTGATATCGCAATGACCACTTTACCCCCTCTGACATTGGAGTTTGATGTGCTTATGATTGTTTCATCACCTATCCTGCCCTCCTCTTAAATTTCCTTCTACATGTCCTCTCTTATTTCTCTGTTCAGTTTAATTTCCCCCTCCAGTTTTTGGTAGTTATTTTCTGGCCTTGTCTTCTGCTCTGGTTTTGGCCAAGGCTACTTAGATTATGGGTCATGTGTGGGCTGCCTGGACAGTAGTATAGTCCTGTCTCCTCCTTTGTATTGTATCCCAGGCTAGATGCTGCTTTGTTCCTGTCTCCCCCCTCATATGGCACCCTTGGATCACCCCACTTTTGGCACCGTTTCTTTAGTGCTATGTCCTGCCTTGGATAAACACACTTGGTTGTCTGCCCTTTGACCCTGTCTCTTTTCTTAGAAAAGGCCCTATAGTCACCCCTACACTGGGTAGTGATGCAGCAGTTTATGGACTGAGCTATTTTCCCACTTCTTCCACCTACCCTAGCTTGTTTCCATTCCCCTTTTCCACAGGGTTCTGGTAATCTTTTTGTATGGTACTCTACTGGATGGAGGAGTTTATAGCTGGTTCTCTTTGGTTTTCTTATTGTTACTCTTGGTGAACTTTGACATCTTTATTGAGGGATCTTCATGGAAGAATCTTGGAGGTTTATGAGGGGAGCTTGGATATTTTAGTTCCTAACACACTGCCATTTACCCACAATCCCTTCTTTCACTTCTAGAATATTGTAACATATTGTACTGTGGATCTATAGATTATATTATCTAGATTTAACTAAACTAACGTTCAGAATATGGACAATTGCTTATACAGATTCCAATAAAGAAACCTGGTATTGAAGATAATATAGGAAAGAGGAATGTTTGTGAACAATAAAAAAAATGGAAGACCTCTGTTTTATTTCTTGTACAATGATAAAAATGATAAAAACAATGATGATCTAATAGATCTGACAAAAAATTGGCCCAACAAATTCAACATTTTCCTGAATATTATTAGAAACATGGGTTTATATCCACTGTCATTAACAATGAACCTTGCCCTGAGTGGATATTGTGCTATGGGATATTATCTAATGCTAGGACAAATCCATTATGATTTGTAAGACATTGTAAAACCAAGCTTTTGTTGTCAAAAATTCTGTGTATGTCACCCACTAGAGCTTTCATATATGTACACGTTAGAAAGTGAATTTTCTAAGCTGCTTAAAAATTTCTTAACAAAGAGGTTTAGTAGTTTTCAAAACAATTTATTGTAAATATAAAAGCTCAACTCTTTCCAAATATTTTGTTAGAACAACTGGTTGACATGAAGGCAGATGGAAATTTAGTAGCCAAATTTCACCAAAACCCTTTGCTTAATTATTGGGTAGGATTGAAAAATCAATATTATGATTTAGCAAATGTAGCCAGTGATGCACTTCTTTCACTTGGAGTCATATATTTTTGTGAAATCTCTTTTTCAGCCATGATAGCCATGTAGACTTAATATAAAAGTTGAACATAGAAAATTTAAATAGTAGTACCAAAAAGTGTAAAACTAAGATTTTTTAAAAGAAGCATATTCAATCAAATTATTCTGACTAAAATATCTTAATAACATCATGTTAATGAAAACCAAAAGGTTTTTATTCTGTTAACAAAATAAAACTTACTTTTAAATATTTTTCACCTTTATCTCTTCTTGTAAAATATTTTTGTGTATTTTTTATGATGTACATCATAAACAAGTATACATAAGTAATGTGAATAGTTAGGAGATGTTTTAAAATTGTATTATTTCTCGTCTCCCTGACCATTTCCCTGTTTTAGTCAAACTAGTAAGTTTATAAAGAGCCAGTATAAAGGGGCAATAGCAGAAAATAAAATTGTAAAGAGGAACCTGGAAGTTGCATATAAACCATCCCAAAGATTCAAGAAGCCTAATTTACAAACTGTATTATATATAAATCAAAATTCACGTCCTCATAATATGTACTGGACCAGGGGGGGAGCCATCTAGGCACTGCTATAAGGGTTCTAGTCTTACATAAATTCCAGACAAATCCCAGACTTCCACAGCTCCAGGCCCTCCAACTATCAAAAACATGCTGATGATTTTGAGATATTGACTTTTAAGTTTTACCAATAATGTTGAGATGATTTGGATATGTCAATAAACTAACCCTAAGGTGTCACTTACAGGAGTTAGTCTATTTCCTCCCCAAACCTTGTAAAAATGAAACCTCAAACACTTGTCCCCCAACCCCTCTTCCTTCTACATCTGGTCCATGCTGTCCATGCTCCTAATTCTAATCCATGCTTACATGAGTGATATTATCTGCCTCTCTCCCTCTCTGTCCCCTTCCCCATATTGCCTCCTTTTCTTTACCATTCTGTCCCCTGTCCCTAGGTTGCTTCCCTCTGAACTTCCCTTACCACCTGTCTCTGTACTCTTTGTAGCTATCAAAGTGATTCCTTCCTTGTTTCCTGCTGCCATTCATGGTCTTTCCTGTCTGCCACAGTTTCCTAATTTCACAGTTTTATAACATAATTATTAATTTAGGATAACTCTCTCTGACTGGGACTAAAGTATTTCTCATGGAGTGTGCTTGGAGATTAGGCCCTTTCCAGTGACACATTTGTCCTGGCCCATTCCAATGGGTCATAGATTCTGTGTGCTTAAAGACTTGCTGCTTTGGGATGACTCAAAAAGCCATGTAGAATAAAGAGAACCTTTGGTTCAGTTAGGTTGGGGGTGGTGTCCTGAGTAAACCCACATTTCATATTCTTATAGAGATGCTCTAGAGTCAATGGAGACTTCAATTGGAATTTACACTTCAATTGTGTGAATGATCTCTTTTGATAAGATATGGGTTGGGGGCAGGGTTTGTGAATACTGGGTCAATTGCATTTGTCTCTCTCCTGCCCCTGCCATTAGCTTCCCAGAAAAATGGGATCTTAGAGTTAGAAGGGATTGCTGAAGTCATCTGAAGTTTGACTTGTACTTCAGACAATATATTGACATCAGTTCAGAGGATTATAGATTTAGGGCTTGAAAGGACCTTAGAGGTAATTGAATCAACTCCCTCATTTTACAGATGAGGAAACTGTTAAGCAACTTGCCCAGGGTCACATAGTGCCAGAGAAAGGAATGGAACCCAGGTCTTCATGAGAACAGTTTCAGCACTCCATCCATTATGCCATGATGCTTTTATGGGTTCCATTGGATGACTTGCAACAAAGGGGAACCCAGCATGTCTCAAGACAGCCAACACAACCTGTAGACTAATAAACTTCTATGACCAAGCAAGTTAAGAGACAAGGCCTTGTTTACATTCAAGAGAAATCCCTTTATCAGATAACATGTGACTTAAGCAGGAATCTAGTTCATTTTTAATGTCTAGAATGTCTCTCAAATCTATTTTTGGGGGGATTGTCCCTGCAGTTTTACATACTGGGCTCACTCCAGGTTTCTTTAGAGTCTCTGAGAAGCTACTGCAGTCAGGCTCCAGGTCCCTCAGACCATGACTCAACTAGAATGGGGGTTACTGTTCCTGAGCCTCATGGCCATGGCTGAAGGGCTTCGGAAGGGGAATGATGTGCTCAATGTCTGCAGGGGTGCTAAGCACCACAAGTTCCAGCCTGGCCAAGAAGATAACCTTCATAACCAGTGTAGCCCATGGAAGAAAAGAGCCTGCTGCACAGCAAACACCAGCGTTGCCACACATGAAGACACCTCCTACCTGTACTGCTTCAACTATAACCACTGTGGGATGATGACCCCAGCCTGCAAACACCACTTTATCCAGGACATGTGTCTCTATGAGTGCTCCCCGAACCTAGGACCCTGGATCCAGCTGGTGACCTCATGTCGTAGGAAGGAACAGATCCTGAATGTTCCCCTGTGCAGGGACGATTGTAATCAGTGGTGCCAAACCTCCTTTCCTGCAAAGAGAACTGGAACAAAGGTTGGAATTGGACATCAGGGATTAACGAGTGCCCAGTTAAGGCTGCCTGCCACCCTTACACCTTTTACTTCCCAACACCAGCCTCCCTATTTGAGAATATTTGGAGTCATTCTTATAAAGCAAGCTCTTTTGCCCGGGGCAGTGGCAAATGTATCCAGATGTGGTTTGACCCAGCCCAGGGAAACCCCAATGAAGCTGTGGCTAAATACTATGCTTTTGGCTCTGCCCCAGGCATCTTCAGTTGGAAGACCAGTTTGCCCTTCTTGATTTTGATACTACTATTGCTTCTCTGGGCTTAACCCTCATCAGGAAAGAAATCTCACCAATCTACATGTAAAACCATAGCCAAAATTACTCCCAGTGTGAGACCCTTGGACTCCAGCTTCCTGCCTGACACAGCCTGGCTCTCCTGAAACCCTGGCTTCCTCCCAATCTGGATTCTTCCCCCTCAAACCTGATCTGGAAACCTCCAACCCCCTACACATTGGATTTCACAGACCCCACACCACTACTGAGTGGGGCAGGGAGAGGGAGTGCCTTCCTTTCTCCCCACTTTTAAGTGACTCCAGGTCCAGTCTCCTACCTTTTTCTCTGCATAGCAAAATCCACCCTTTCCTTCTTCCTTCTTTTCTTTAGGGGAAATTAAATATGGTTTCTGCCCTCTCTAAAGTGAAATCCTCCTTAATACTATTCCTTTCAAGTAGGGATTATTTCATTGATTATATTTGTATCCCTAGTACCTGGTACTACATATGTTCATACCTGGTCCATATGTGTTTAATAAGTTTAATAAATGTTGATTGATCAAAAAAAAATACATACTGGGCTCAAAATCCCAAAAGGAAGTTACATGAAAATCAAGCTCCTGAGAGATGAAAGATAATTAGGCTGAACATCAGGTGACCTACAGTTATTTTTGCTGAATCATGTTTGACCTCCATCAAGGCACTTATTCCTGAAACCTTATCTATATAAGGGTAATCTTTGGTCTTCATCTCTGGAGCCTGCCTGCCTTTCTAGAGTCTAGCAGTAGATTAGATAATACTGGCAAAAAGGTTTCTAACTGCTAGGATGTTAGAATACCCTTGACTCCCCACTTAGAATAGGCCTGAAAATTGTTCCATAATAGCTGCTATTAAAGTGTCTTAATATGACCATTCCTAATGAAAAGTATGAAATATCAGCTGAAGATTATAATGAGCAACTAATAGGTTGGGAAGGGAAGATGGAAGATGTGGGAGGTAGAGGGGAAAGGAAAGAGTATAATAGGAAGGGAAGGGAAACATTACTGAACCATTTTTCTTTTAACAAATTTTTGTTAGGGACATGACCATATTTAACTTTTTTGTCTCGTTGTTGGCTTATCTTTTTGTCTATCTGTGACTCTATTTTTCTTCCCTTCCCCACCCCACTGTCCACCCTAGAAGCGGCTACTATTAGATAAACACACACACACACACACACACACACACACACACACGTAAAATCATTCCATACATATTTCTACTTATCAGTTCTTCCTCTGGATGCACATAGCATCTTTGTAAGTCCTTTGTAGTTAATTTGTGCATTTATAATAGTCAAAATGACTTAGTTGCCCAAAATTGTTCTTAAACTAATATTGCTGTTACTGTATACCATGTTCTTTTAGTTCTGCTCATTATTTAGTGCAAGTCTATCCATGTTTTTCTCAAATCATTAAGATCATCATTTATTATAGCACAGTAGTATTCCATCATGATTATATACAACAACTTCTTTAGCCATTTCCCAATTGATGGGCATCCCTGAATTTCCAGTTCTTTGCCACCACAAAGAGAATGATATTTTAGCACATATGGGTTTTTTCCCTTCTTCCCTAATCATTTCTTTTTGTCAGGGCAATGAGGGTTAAGTGACTTGCCCAGGGTCACACAGCTAGTAAGTGTCAAGTGTCTGAGGCTGGATTTGAACTCCGTTCCTTCTGAATCCAGGGCTGGTGCTTTATCCATTGCACCACCTAGCTGCACCCCCAATCATCTTTTAAAATAGACCTAGTAGTGGTATTACTGTGCCTCTATTTTTCTCTCTTAATTGTTTTGTTGAAATGAAATAGGACCCCTGAGGGAATGGACTCTTCCCTAGGAAGGAATAAATTCAAGGGTACAGGCTGACTTTGGGAGTGTCTAAGGCCAAGAAAGATTAATGACTAATGATACCAAAGCTTAGACATGCTGAGGGAGTTATCAGAGGTGGTGGTAGTGAGGAAGATATGGACCAATGAGGTTGAATTCTGCAAAGAAGGAGTGGCTACATTCTTGAACTTCTTGAGGTACAAAATGGTGTTCCTACTATTCACAACATGCCAAGTTCTATAGACTCCTTGCTAATCCTAGAACACAATTCTCCATCTTCTAACCAAGAGAATTTTGACTGGTTCTCTCCAATGCCTGGAACTTTTTCCTTCTTTACCTCTGCTTCCTGGAATTCCTGGCTTCTATTCAAGTCACCATTAGAGTCTCAACTTTTGAAAAAAAAGCTTTTCTTAGTCTTCCATAATATTAGTACCTTCCCTTTGAAACTATCTTCCATTTATCCTGAATATATCTTGGTTGTACATGGTTCTTTGAATTTTGTCCCCCCCCCCCCCGCCCACTAGATTGTGAGCTCTTGGAAGGCAGATGCTGTTTTTGCCTTTATTTGTATCTCCAACACTTGCTGTATAACATTTGCTTAATAAATGTTTGTGGACTTGACTTCTGGGTGCCACACATTAGCAGACATACATTTTAGTGAGTCAAGAGGAAAGGTAACCCACATGATGAAGAATCTGTAATTAAAGTGATACAAGGATCAGCTGAAGGACCTAGAATTGTTTAGCCTGGAGATATTAAATAGAAAATCATGATAGTTCAACTTGACAACCTATTTCCAGGTGTAGTAACCACCATCAGTATTCCCTACATGTAATCTGACTGCTTTAATCTGAATTTACATACTTCCTCTTGCTTTATCTCATCGGAAAGGGAAAACAGCTGATTATCATACTCTGTAAAGGGACTATGTAAATTTTACTAGAGTAATATTATAGGTGTGCTCTGCTTTATGAAAAATGAGGTATACAAAATTCAAATGAAAAAACCATGCATTGAACACCCACTTAAGTTTAACACTGTGCTTACTTACAATAGTTTGGGAATTTTTCTGTATCCACATATATATGTATGTGTATATATACACATACATACACAAATATGTATCTGTCTTTTTTGTACATTGTATATTCTCTCTCATTAGATCATCATGAATTCTTTGAGGGCAAGGATTTTTTTTTTTGCCATTCTTTGTATCCCCACTGTTTAAGATAGTGCCTGGCATATAGTAGGCACATGATAAAAACATGTTGACTTGAGAGCTGATCACCCCAATTTTCATGTATTTTTAAAGTGTAGGGATAATTAGAATTTTGTTAAGATTTGGGGTATTTGAACACAAAACCTTAGGAACCATTGAAGTCTTTTACTATCTTTGAGTGAAGTAAGCAGAACCAGGAGAACATTGTACACAGTGACAGAAAGATTGTACAATGAAGAACTGTGAATGACTTAGCTATTCTCAGCAATGTAATGATAATAGACCATCCCAAAGCACTAGTGATGAAGCATACTATCTGTTTCCAGAGAAAGAACTGATATTGTTTGAATACATTCTGAAGTATGTTATTCTTTCACTTTATTTCTTTTATTATTTTTCTTTTATTCAAGTCTTCCCATACAAAATGACTAATATAGAGATGTTTTACATGATTGCACATCTATAACCTAAATATGATTGATTACCTCTTCTGGGAGGAGGGAGGGGAGGAAGAGAGAGAATTTGAAACTCAAAATTTAAAGAAAAACAAATGTTAAAAATTGTTTTAACATGTAATTGGGGGGAAAAGAATACACACACACTATATATATATATACATATATGTATATAATATATATATATAATTTTGCAGTGCAAAAATATTTTGAAAATTCAGTTCAGCATACATTTAATGGTCACCTCTATTGTTCAATACTAGATATATACTGCCACTTATCAATGCAAATAGGATATCAGAATGGTGGTTGTGCTTTTCCCTGCTCCAGATATCAAAGGGTTGTGGCAAGTTGACCATGGTTTAGACATGTCATTCCCCTCCTTGATAAGGTTCAGTGGCTCCTTATTACATCTAGGATAAAAATACAAGCTCGGGGGGCAGCTAGGTGGCACAGTGGATAAAGCACTGGCCCTGGATTCAGGAGTACCTGAGTTCAAATCTGGCCTCAGACACTTGACACTTACTAGCTGTGTGACCCTGGGCAAGTCACTTAACCCCCTTTGCCCCACAAAAAACCCCACAAAAACCAAAAACCAAAACAAAACAAGCTCATCTGTTTGGTATTTCTAGACCTTCACAGTCTGGCTCCTACCTATCTTTCAAAATCGATTTCCTTCTCCTCCTCTTCCTCTCCCTCCTCCTCCTCCTGCTCCTTCCTCTTCCTCCTCTTCTTCATCCTCTTCCTCTTCCTCCTCCTCTTTCTTCTTCCCCTCTACATTTCAGTCAAGCTTCATAACTTGCATTGATAGCATTCCATCTCACACCTCTGTACCTTTGTACTGGTTTTCCTTCATGCTTCAAATGCCCTTTCCTGGTTGCTCTAGTTGTTAGTTTTTCACCTTTGAAATTACTTTGCTTTCATTTTTATTTTGTAAATATTTTCTGTTTACTTGTCTGCTTATATGTTGCATGCCCCTGTTCCCCCCAATCTCCTGAAAGTAGAATGGAAAATCCTTCTGTACAGGGACTGTTCCATGCTTGGCTTTGTGTTCTCAGTGTCTGGCACAGTATCTGCTGCATAAGAAACACTTAATGATGTTTGTTGAATTGAATCCAACTAAAGCTATACGTGAATGTGTCTTCCTTGGTGTAGTAAAGCTCCAAGGGAAAGACAGGAGAAGCCTCTGGACAAGGGAGAAATAGGAAAGAGATAGAGGTCAGTGGGTAGAGACAGTGGTCTAGGAAGCTGCTGGGAGGGAAGCAAGGGCTGATGAAGGTTAGGTTTTTTCTGTCACATAGGAGATTGGTGGAGGCTTGTGACACATGGTAGAAACCAAGAGTGAGTTTCTTATGAACACTCTGCCAGAACAATGTCTAGGGGTTTATTACATGTTAGGGAGAGAAATCCCCAATAGACAGATAAGAGCTCTGGGAACACTCTCCTCCCTCCAAGAGAAATCATCATTACCAGGAGAGATACTGGTGGTAAGAAAAGTGGGAGAAGACAATGGGAAGATGGGAATTTAGCCAGAAGAAGCTGCAGCATAGCTCTGACCCCAGGAGGATATTGGGCACAGCCCATTAGAATTCAAAGAGAGTAGCACTAATGCGCTCTTCATTCCAGCTTACTTGTCATTCTATATACCTTCCATTCCATCTCCTGCTTCTTTGTCTTTGTTCAGGCTGCCCTTCCTCTTAATTTCAACCTCTTGGGTTCTCAGATTTTCCTCGAGCTCAGCCTCAGCTTTTTTTTGATCTCTCCAGCTATTAGTGCTCTACCCCACATCCCCCTACTCCAGAAATAACTTAGTATATAATTTGGATTTGCTTATTTATGTACATTTCTTTAACAAAATTTGAGCTCCTTGGGGTTAGGGGCTGTTTTGTCCTTGTATTTGTATCCTCAGACTGTATAGAGTGCTTTTTAGAGATGGGGAGAGTTTAACAAATATTTTTCAGATGGAATTGAATTGAATGTTGTGGATAATGTGACAAAGCCAAAAGAATGTTCTTTTCTCTGGGAAAGGCTTTGTTGTGAACTCCTTGAGATCAGGGACTGTCTTTTGCCCTTTTATCTATCTTCAACACTTAGCATAGTGCTTGGCACATAGTCAACACAAATAAATATGTATTGATTTATTTACTGACAAGTACTATTATCCTTTGGTGCTTGAATGTGGGTTGTAGTTATTTTCATTGAAGCATAAATAAAAGTCTTCTCTCTTGGAGTCTTGTGACAACATGTGGGTTGACATCAAACAGGATGTCAAAAGGTTATAGGGGTGGGGTGAAAGAAATGTACAAATGAAAAGCTCGTTCAAGTGTGCCAAGGCCCTTCTTGACAGGAAAAAACCTATTGCAGAAGGATTTTCACTTTTATTACCTAGTGTTTTATTGTTTACACAGTATTTTCACATCCACTGTCTCTTTTGGTCTTCACAACAATCCAGTGAGAGGAGTTGGACAAATATTATTTGTATTTAACAAACAAAGAACAGAGCCCTAGAGAGTTTGTGATATCTGAACTCATATGCTCAAATAAGTGGTGAGATTAGTATATAGATCACAAAGATCTGCTTCATATTTTATGATCTGTTTAGGGAACTTGCAAAGGTAATGATAGATATATCACTCTGTTAAATAAAATAATAAATATAAACAGTTTATATGTATACTTTAAAAACTAGTCTTATCCTTGGGTACCATGTCTTCCTTCTTGGCCAGGAGATGAAATATTTATCTTTAATTATTTTGGTAAAATTATGTTTGCTTTAATGAAACAAGCAGTCATGCAAGGCCTATGTAACAAATATGCATAGTCAAGCAAAGTAAATAACCACAATGGCTATGTCCAAAAATATATGCCTCATACTGCTCCTTGCACAAAAATATTTTGTTTATATTCTTGGGGTATAAGAACTGTAAATGATCTGTTCCTTTTTTCAGAATCTTTTATTCTTTAAGATATCTTGAGAATCAATTCCTGAGCCCTTTTAAAGGAGCATTACTTGAAACAAGTATTTCCTCTGAATGAATTTATTCAGATCAAACTGCTCTACCCAGTTTCATATTGTTAAGTGCCATTACCATTTCCCAATATGACACTGAGCTAGGAAATAAGGTGGCAGGGTCCAAATGTAGTGGATTCATTATCATCGCAGCCTCATCTATAAATAATTTTGGGATAATCTTGCTTAGTTGGTTCTGTAATTAAAATTTCTATAGGTTCTATTTCTTCAACTCCCGTTGGCTATTTTGTGAAAGGATATTCTTTGTAATGTTCTGATATTGTCCTTATTTAACCTTTTCCAAAAAGTTTACACATTAAAGCAGAATTTCCCTCACTTGCCAAGTTTATCAACTTGGGAAGGAAATAAAGTTTATGCTATCTGTGGTAGTTTCTGGGCTCTTTTAGCAAATGTTTTATATCCATTAAATTTTGTTTTACCGTCATTCTTTTATAAACACCCCCTTTTTAGCTAGTAATATTGTTTGGATTTTGAAGAATTGCTTGAACTGAGTATGTTTTTTTTTTGAGGGGGGGCAGTGAGGGTTAAGTGACTTGCCCAGGGTCACACAGCTAGTTAAGTGTCAAGTGTCTGAGGCCAGATTTGAACTGAGGTCCTCCTGCATCCAAGGCCAGTGCTTTACTCATTGTGCCACCTAGCTGCCCTCTGAATATGTCTTTAGTCTTATACATTTCCTATTTTTCAGAGCCACAGCTTTTTAAGATAGCTTAGGTTGAAACTTCTATGCACTCTTTTCTTGTGTTTAGTCTTCTACTAATTTTGTGTTTATTTTGTCTATTCTGCCTGCAGATAATTTAGCTGTACATGCACAAATGATTCTAACATTAGTGATATATTGGCATTCAGTTGATTGCTATACCCCAGCCTTCTAATTCATACTTTATTCCTTTATTATTCTTTAAGTACTACCAAAAGAACATGCTACCACAATTGACTGTGAGGCTTCTTAAATGCCTCACAAAAGCACCAAAAAATAATAGAAATACCAAAGAAGAGAAGAATGTCTAAAAAACCCTAAGAAAATAAAAACCAACCAAAATTTTAAAAAAGGAACAAAGGAAAAAGTGCTTACATGATTTTTAAGATTGTAGAGTAATTAAGTCAATTAAAGAACCACCTGCAATTGAGACAGGAACTGAAATAATTTGACATTCTAAGAGATTTCTGAAAATAGATAAATTCCATGAAATTAAGGAAAGATTGGAATTGCAAAGAAAATCTTGAGAACCAACAAGAGAATAGTTTTAAGAAAGTTTAAAAAATTCACAAGGTAATTATTCATGTTTTTCAAAATCATTAAAAAAGAATGTGAGTTAATTAAGAAAATAATTTGTATGGAATATAGAATAGAATGACTGAAAAACAACAACATACAGTTAACAGTCATCAGACTAACTATAGTAGAGAATGGAATTATACATAATGAAGATCTGTGAGAAATGTAGGGTCAACAAATCACTGAATCAGCTAAACTATTGGAAAACATATGGAATCAATTAACACAACAGATGGAATGATTATAATATGGTACTGTCCGAATTGCTGTCATACAAAGAACTTAGATAAAAATAATATGGATTCTATATTTACTGAAATCATCAGAATAATTTCCCCAGAAATGTGAAATAACTGGAAAGAATATCACGCTTATAGTAAAAATAAAGAATTCATAAGATCTGAACAAGGAATACCCCCACATTTTAACACGCCTAGATACTTCATAGTTAAATCTCAACACTACAATTATGAAGAAAGAGTACCAGAAGCTACCTGAAGTAATAAATAAATCACAATTAATGAGTAAGTTGCTTGTTGAAGACTAATACCTACATGCCCAGTAGGGGAACTTTCCATGGAAGACAAGAGATGACTGAATTTCTTGAAATTTTAAACTACAAGCATTTGGATTTGAACACCAAATTATCTGTCTAGAAAAAAAAACACTAATCAGCATACTATTATGAAAAGAGAAAAATATTTGAGAAAGAAAAAAAAATTAAATTTTAAAAGGAGACATATCCTCTTTAAGTAATTGTTCAAACAACAAACAAATCTCTTAGCCAAAAAGGTGTTTAAAATAAACAATATAAAGCAGTTACTAATGAAATGGGAAGACCCTCAAATTATTGTTTTGACTAGATTCCTTAGTGGATTTATAAAGGTATTTTGAAGAAATAGGGGAAAACAATAGGGAAAAGTGAGAAAGAAGTTAAGGGAAATACAAGAACAAAGGTTTTGCTTTTGGCAAAGGGGAATTTCAAATTGAAATTACCAACAGAATAATTAATCTAAGAGAGACTAAGTTTTTTTTTTTAGAGTGGCTTTGTTTAATTTAGTAATATAAATAATATGAATAAGTGAGCATGTATTTTCACTTAAATAATCAAAATATTTGAAACAAGAAAATTATAAAAAATACAAAAGTAATACTCATCTTGACAATTTAATATTTATAAGTAAAATGCAAAAGTTGTTTAGTATCTGTAACAAGGTAACATAATCTCAAAAGAGAAAATAAAGAATAATAGTTAATTTTTAAATGTTTTGAATTTTACTAAGTCATTTATATCTGTAAATCAGACAATAAAATTTTAGACACTGAGCTAAGAACTGGGGATACAAAGAAAATAAAAAGATTATCCCTGCTCTCAAGGAGCTGACAATCTAATGGGGGAGACAATATGCAAATTACTATGTACAAACAAGCTACATACAGGATAATTTGGAAATAATTAAAGGAAAGGCACCAGAATTAAGGAGGAAGGCATTGAGAAGAATTTCCTTTAGAAGGTGGGATTTTAGCTGAACCTTGATGGAAACTAGAGTAACCAGGAGGCAGAAATGAGGAGCAAGAATATTCCAGGCATGGATGATAGCCATTCTGGTGACTCATCTCTATTGGGACATCCTTTCCACTACTCTTCCTGAACATTTCTTCATTGTAAAGCATTGCAGCCTACACATGCTTTCCTTGTACCTCTTCATTGTCCTTTGGAGGACCTTCAACTTTAATTCTTTGGGTAATGTAGTATAATATGACTTATAACCTCAAATACTACTGGAAGAATACTGCTGTTAAAAAGAGGGACATTAGTTTCTGGGAGATGGCTAGAATTGTTGAAGAACTGCAACTTTCACCCAACCATATTTGCTTTCTTTACTTGTATTCAGTTCTGGGTAATGCTGATTGTGTATTTGCATCTTTAAGTATAAGATATACATTGCAGCTAGAGGGTTTACTGCACAGAATAAAAAAGAGCTAAGTTCAAATTTCGCCCCAGATACCTACTAGTTGTATGACCCTGGGGAAGTCAATTAACCTCTCTCAGCCTCACCCTCCTTATCTGTAAAATGAGGATAATAATGGCCTCTACCTCACAGGGTTGTTGTGAGAATCAAATGGGATAATGCATTTAAGAGTGCTTTGAAAACTGTCATGTGCCCTATATGTGCCAACTATTATTATTTATGGGGTTAATGCTATGGGTCTTCCATCTAATGGTCCATTAGTCCATAATAATAGTCCATAATAATAATAATAATCCACTAATAGTCCATAATAGACATTCTTCATACACTTGCATTTTTCTGCATGGATAGTTTGGTTGGATTCTTTTGAGTCATTATATATGTCATTTAGGGGGTTCTGTATTTTTCTAGGTCTTTCACATAATTCATACAATGTTTTCAGCAGATAGGAACATCTGGAGGACATCATTTCTCTTAGGGATTCCTTCTATGATTTGGAATCTTCACTGGATATTCTATAGCAAGCATATTACTATATTTTGTGCATTTATTAATATTAATAAGAGGATCATTAAATGAATTAATGAATAACATTAATTAAGCACTTATAATGTGCAAGTCACTGTGCAAAGCATTTGATATATAAATAGAACAGGAAGATAATCTTGAAGGATTGCCTCTCAGAGCTCACATAGGGGAGACTGAATATTAAACAGTTATGACTGTTGCTAAATCTTTCAAGGAATCTAATATTATTTTGACATATGAATATACAATGCCTCAATGGATATGAACCTTTTAAGTGGCACCTTTGTTTTACTGAATTAAAGGCTTTAAAAGAAAAAAACACAACACAATACACAAAAAGACCAATTGCATCTTGCATTCTTGACATCTTTCAGTCAAAAGAATTCACGAAAATATAATCTGCTACAGAATATCATTTGTAAAAGTCTTCCTCTACCCCTATACTTTGATTAAGTAAACCCTTGATGGCTGTGTAGATTATTCTTAAGAAACAAATGATAATCAATCATCATAACTATAATGGCAAAATGTATGGTACCTACTTTGCTGGGCTATTATGAAGAAAATTCTCTGTCAAGTTTAAGGTACTATATACAGGTTATGATGAACAGGATACTATCAGAAAAACCTGGAAAGACCTATGTGAATTGAAGCAGAGTGAAATGTACTATATACAAAATAACAGCAATAGTGTAAGATGATCTGCTGGGAAGCATATGGTTATTATCAGCAAGGCAATGATCCAATATAACTCTGAAGGATTTATGAAAATTGCAACCCATCTACAGAGAAAGAACTGATAGTATCTGAAAACAGATGGAAACACATTTAAAAAAATGTTTTTCCTCTTTGACAATTCCTTAATCTGAAGTTTTGGGTTTTTTTTTTTTTTACTGTTTTCTCTCACAACCTAACTAATGTGGGAATGTTTTCCATGACTACTCATGTATAACTTATTTTGAATTGCTTGAGTTCTTGTGTGTGGGGGGGGTGGGAATGGAGGGAGGAAGAGAAGTTGGAACACAAAGCTTTAAAAAATTGATGTTAAAATTTGTTTTTGCATATATTTTGGAAAATAAAATTCTATTCAAAAATAATGGAAAAAATGATAAAATTGGAAATAAACATATAGGCTGGAAGTTATTGATTCTCTACTAATTCTATGCTACCACAAAAAAGGTGCTATCATATTTTGGTATATATTATAATTTTCTTCTTTATTTGATATCTTTGATGAATGAATCCAGTAGTAGTATCAATGGGTCAAAGGGAATTCACAATTTAATTGTTTTTAGGGCATAAATTGCTTCCCAGAATGGCTAGACCAGTTCACATTTCTACCGAATATACCTGTTTTCCCATAACCCTCTGGCATTTGTCATTTTCCATTTTTTTTCCAACCTTGACAATGTTATGGAGGTGAAGTAGAACTTCAGAGTAATTTTAGTTTTCATTTATCTAATTAGTAGAATTAGAGAATTTTTCACATACCTATTGATAGCTTGTATTTCTTCCTCTGAAAACTTCATGTTCATATCTGTTGACTATCATTTGGGAAATGACTATTATTCTTATAAATTCAAATCAATTATCTATATGTACATATATTAGAAATGAGACTTTTATCAGAGAAACTTGCTAAAAAGATTTTTCTCATTTACTTGATTCTCATCTAATTTTAACTGCATTAGTTTTATTTGTACAAAAGCTTTTTAATTTTATGTAGCTGAAACTTTCCATTTTACCTTTCATGGTCCTATCTCTTCTATGGTCATGAATTCTTTCTTTATCTATAGCTTTGACATATAATTTCTTCCATGCTTTGCTAATTTAGGAGAATTTATTTTATGTCTAACTTTGGCACACATTTGGAGCTTATCTTGGTATAAGCTATGAGATGATGTTCTACACCTACTTTTTGCCAGATTACTTTTCATTTTTTTCCAACAGTTTTTTCTAATAGTGAGTTATTGCCACAATAGATGTGTATGTAAATACAGCCATTTTTGCCTATGGCCACCATTACATTAATTGAGTATTAAAGTATATATTGATTTAAATTCAAGAGATATATGAAGTTCTCAGTAGAATTTTTCTGACTTCTCATATTCAGGACCAGATATTGGTATATTAGCTGTGATTTTTTTATAGCAACCTTTTCACATACTTATCATGAACACTGCAAATTAAGACTACCAAGTGTCCTGTAAAATGATATTTCATTGTTGTTGTTGCTGCCTTTGGCTGTGATACAAATAATTCTATTAACTCTTTAATTTACTTGATCATCTCTGTGCTGCTACTTTCTTTTCTCTTTTGGCTTTATTATGTGAGGATATAGAGGAAAACCTAATTTAATTGTCATAGTGGTATGTCCACTAGGTAAATGGACAATGATTTCACATAAATTTATAGATATTCTAAAAATGGCGTGATTCTCAGCATCCTCCTGATCTCTTTTTTGTCACTCTGTCATTATCACTATAAAAGTCAAAAGAGGTCATGCAGAACCAAACATCATTTAATATGCTTGATTTCATTGTATATCAACATTAAAGAATTTGCATAAAGCAGTTTACCTATTAATGAAAGATTCTATGTAATTAACTAGGTTAGTTTTGATAAAGTATAGTAGTCTATTGCCAGAACTGTGATTAAAGTGTTCCTGGCATATTAGCACCTGCCAGAGATTTTGGCCTGCCGATGTTAATCTTCAAGAATCTAGGATAACCTCAATACCATGATGGGAACTCAAATTAGGATAATTATTAATTTTATTTTTTAATTCTTATTTATTTTTGTGGAGCAATGAGGGTTAAGTGACTTGCCCAGGGTCACACAGCTAGTTAGTGTCATGTGTCTGAAGCTGGATTTGAACTCAGGTCCTCCTGAATCCAGGGCCAATGCTTTATCCACTGTGCCACCAAGATGCCCCCAAATTAGGATAATTAAAAGAAATTATTTTAAACATAATCCATGAGTTTGATTATACATGAAAAGCTTGATATCTCTAAAATTAAAAGAAATAGAAATGGGGGCATTTCTCCCAATAAATATATCAAATAAACATCTCACATTCTGTATCTATAATAAACTGATGTATAAAATAATACACTCTCCTTAAGAGTAATTATCATAGAACATGAATACACAATTTAAAAAGGAGAAAATGTACTTACTAACCACATGTAAAAATTCTCAGATTCTTCATTTATAAGAGTCAACATTTAGGTACGGTTAGATTTTCTTTTCGAAAGAGAAGATTATCAATATTGATGGGCTTTGGGGAAAACAGGAATTCTGATACGCTGTGGATGGGACTGTAGCCTAGTCCAAGTTTTTTGATGTCATTGTTCAGTGAGTCACAGGACTGATTATGTACTTTGACTTAGCTATTCCATTGCAAGGACCTTATTCAATCAAAAATATCAGAAACAGCTGAAAATGATCTATCTGTATAGAAATATTCATAACTATTCTATTTCTTATAGCAAAAAGGAAACAACTTTGATATCTAATAATTGGAAAGTGGATGAATAAATTATGGCATATGAAAGTAATGGAATATTAGGAGGCCATCAAAATGATAAATATCTAACATTCAAGAAAATATGGAAAGATCTTTACAAGGTGAAGCAGAGCAAAATCAGTAGAGCCAGCATTACATACACACTATTACAACTGTAGTGATTTTCTAAAAAACATTTTAAAAAATTATAAAAAAAAAGAAAATAGAAGAAAGAAGTGAACTAGGGTCAAAAGTAGCAGAACAAGTAATTCTAGAAGGGAACACAGAAAAAAGCATGTTATTTTCTTGTTTTAATTTGTTAATTCATTTGGTTCCATTTAGTTTATGGCTAAGGATTTCAGATAAACTTTTTGCCTCCTACTTTGTAAGTTTATTGAGCCTTTTATTTTGTTAATGGATCTAAAGTTTATAACATGAAATATTAATTTGAATTCAAATATACATGTATAGATTTTTTTCTATGTGCAGAATATTGAGGATATGAAGGAAAACAAAAAGAATCCCTGATGTTAAAGATCTTGCGTTTGTAATAAGGGTGAGGGGGAGTTGCTATTAGATTTTTATGCAAAAATCTGCAAAGCCACATAGAGAAATGTGGTCATGGGATGTAGTTCTTGGTCATGAAGAACTTGAAGACAAGAAGAGATAGAGGAGTTAAAGGACACAGAGAAATGGAGAAGGCACCATGATCAGTGCAGTCTCTCTCCATAAGTGGCCTGCCCTTGACTACATGCCACTACTCCACTAATTATCACAGTGCCTGGTGCATAGTGGTTGGTGAATAAGTTCCTGATGACTCATTGACAGTGAACAAGCTTTATTGGAACAAAATTTATTGGAGCCAATCTAGATGAGTAGTTGAATCTGCAGGAAGTCAGAGAGAAGATTAGAGATCTTCACTGCCTGTGGCAGTGGAAGTGGAAAGTGCATTCAAGGTAATGAGTATTTATATAGCACCTAGTATGTGGCAGGCACTCTACTTTTTTCTTTTTTAACAATATATTTTATATGTTTTATTAAATATTTCCCAATTATATGTCCATTTTAAACATTCATTTAAAAAATGTTGAGTTCCAAATTTTCTTCTTCCCTCCCACTCCTGCCACACCTCCTGAAAAAGCAAGCAATATGCTATCAATTATACATGTGAAGTCAGGCAAAATATACTTCCATATTAGCCATGTTGCAAAATAAAACACATACACACAATGTGTCCAACTCCAGAGAAAACTAGTGGAGTCTGAATGCAAATAGAAGCATACTATTTTCCTATTTTTTTGGGGGGGTTGTTTTCTTTCACACCATGACTAATATGGAAATATATTTTGCATGACTGTACATGTACAACCTATATCTAATTACTCACCTTCTCAGTGAGCGGGGAGGAGAAGGAAGGAGGAAGAGAATTTAGAACTCAAAATTTTTTTTAAAATGAATGTTAAAATTGTTTTTTATGTAATTGAGAAAATATTAAATGTTAAAACACAGACAAAACCAAAGAAAAATAAAGTAAAAAAGTATGTTTCAATCTGTACTCAGAGTCTATCAATTCTCTTTCTGGAGACAGATAGCAATTTTAATCTTGGATCCTTTGAAATTGTCTTAGATCATTGTCTTTATCAGAGTAGCTAAGTCTTTCACAGTTGATCATTTTTACAATATTACTGTTACTATGTATAATAGTTTCTGTGTTCTGCTCTCTTCACTATACATTAGTTCATATAAGTCTTCTCAGGTTTTCTGAAACCATCCTGCTTGTCATTTCTTATAGCACAATAGTATTCCATCACAACCATATATCACAATTTATTCAGCCATTCCCCAATTGATGGGCATTCCTTTCATTTCCAATTCTTTTCTACTACAAAAAGTTGCTATAAGTATTTTTTTTTTTTTACAGATATGCCCTTTTTGCTTTCCTTTGATTTCTTTGGGATACTCACCTGGTAGTGGTATTGCTGGGTCCAAATTTTTTAGCTCTTTAGACATAGCTCCAAATTGTTCTCTCAGATGGTCAGACTAGTTCACAATTCCACAAAGTGTACATTAGTATTTTGATTTTTTCACATCTCCTCAAACATTTGTCATTTTCCTTTTCTGTCATTTTAACCAATTTGATAGGTATGAGATTGTCTATCAGATTTATTTTCACTTGCATTTTTTTTTTGTGGGGCAATGGGGTTAAGTGACTTGCCCAAGGTCACACAGCTAGTAAGTGTCAAGTGTCTGAGGCCGGATTTGAACTCAGGTACTCCTGAATCCAGGGCCAGTGATTTATCCACTGTGCCATCTAGCTGCCCCCTGAATTTTTAAATTAATAGTGATTAAGAGCTTTTTTTCTCCAAGTGACTAGTGATGGCTTACGTTTTTTTTTTTTCTGAAAACTGCTTGTTCACATTCTTTGACTATCAGTGGGGAATGACATTTATTTTTATAAATCATACATTTTACTTTCTGCAACCCTCTCTATCTTTTGTTTGGTGATAAATATTTCCCTTAACCATTTATCTAACGAGTAAATTTTCTCATGCTCTCTTAATTTACTTATGATATTATCCTTTGTGTCTAATTTATCAGTTTTGACCTTATCTTGGTATACAGTGTGGGATATTGGTCTATAACTACTTCTTGCCAAACTGCTTTCCAGTATTTTCAGAACTTTTTGTCAAATGGTGAGTTTGGAAGGTGGAAGGTGAAATGGAGTTTGTTTGTTTGTTTGTTTGTTTTTTTGGTGAGGCAATTGGGGTTAAGTGACTTGCCCAGGGTCACATAGCTAGTAAGTGTTAAGTGTCTGAGGCCGGATTTGAACTCAGGTCCTCCTGACTCCAGAGCTGGTGCTCTATCCAGTGTGCCACCTAGCTGTCCCAAAATGAAGTTTCTAACCCCAAAGCTTGGGTTTACCAAACAATAGATTACTATGTTCATTTATTCTTATGTGTTGTGTACCTAATCTATTCCACTGATCCACTACCATATTTCTAAGCCTGTATCAGATAATTGTCACTTTTAAATGTAGTTTGCAATTGATATCCTTCATATTCTTGACCTTTTATATTACAGATGAAATTTATTATTTTTTCTAGCTCTATAAAATAATTCATTGGTAAATTGATTGGTATAGCACTAAATAAGGAAATTAATTTAGGTAAAATCGTCATTTTTATTATATTGAGCCAGCCTACCCAAGAGCAATGAATAATTCTCTTATTATTTAGAACTGTATTTGTGTGAAAAGTGTTTGTAATTGTGTTCATATCATGCCTGGGTTTGTCTTGGCAGGAAGACTCCCAAGTATTTTCTATTTTCTACTGTTATTTTAATTGAAATTTTCTATCTCTTCCTGCTAGGTTTTGTTGGTAGTATATAGAAATGCTGAGGACTTATGTGGGTTTATTTTATATCCTGAAACTTTATTAAAGTTGTTAATTGTTTCAACTAGTTTTTTTTTGGGGGGGGAAATGAAGCAATTGGGTTTAAGTGACCTGCCCAGGGTCAAACAGCTAGTAAGTGCCAAGTGTCTGAGGCCACATTTGAACTCTGGTCTTCCTGACTCCAGGGCTGGTGCTCAATCTACTGTGCCACCTAGCTTCCCTTCAACTAGTTTTAAAATTAATTCTTTAGGGTTCTCTAAGTATACCACCAAACCATTTACATTCCATATACAATAGGATATCTCTCTCCCTCTGATTCTAGGATTTTCCATTACAGTTTATTGATTATGGCTTTCAGGTAGGCCAATCATTTACAATTTTTCTTTTCTCCATCTTTTTAAGGTCAATTATTTTTCCAATAAGACATTTCGCATTTTTTTCTATTTCTTCATTCTTTTGATTTTAATTGTTTCTTGATTGTTCATGGAGTCATTAGCTTTCACTTGTCCAAATTTAATTTTTAAGGAATTATTTTCTTCAGTGACTTTTTTTGTACCTTTTCCTCCAATAAACCATAAGCCTTTGTACCTCTCTTCTCTCTCTCTTTTTTTGGTAGCAATTTTGGTCAAGGAGTTATTTTTATCAATGAAGTTTTTTTTTTAATCTTTTTCCATTGGCAAATTCTGGTTTTTAAGGTATTATTTTCTTTAGTATCTTTGTGCCTCTTTTGCCCAACTTTTAATTGTGTTCTCATAATTTTCTTCCCTCACTTTCATTACATTACTTTATTTTCCCTCTATTATTTGATTTTGAAAATCATTTTTCTCTCTTCTAGTAAGTCTTGTTGGGTTTACGTTCAATTCACAGCAAGTTTTTTCTTTGAAGCTTTGCTTGTAGCTAGTTTCATTTCATTGTCTTCTTTTGAGTTTGTGTCTTGATCTCCCTTCTCACCACAGTAGACTTTATGGGCAGGTTCTTTTGTTGTTGTTGTTGTTGTCTGCTCATATTTCCACCATATGTTTTTGCTTTAAACTTTATGTTAAAGTTGGGCTCTGTTCCTGGTATATGTGTGGGAAGAAGGGACACTGTTTGAAGGTTTAGGGTTTGTTTGTTTTTGCACTGCTATTTTCAGAGCTAGTTATGGGGCTTTGGAAGTTTTTGGTGCTTCCAACATGGTGTGATCTAGGGAGATGTGTGGTCCTGGCTATCCTGGTCTGTATTCTGGTCCTTACCTAGTAAGGGCCCTGAGCCTTTGGGATTGTAGTCAGTACTGCTTCTCAGGGTCTCTGCTCTCAGATATCCAACTCCCTTTTGTTAAAACCAGTTGAAACCAGGTGAAATACTGCTCTAAAGAGACCCCACTCCCTTGGGCCTAGAGGCAATACTGCATTTCAAGTCTTTTGCTCCCTTGGGCCAGGAAGCAACAGTTCCTGTTACTCATGGCCCCTGCTCCCTCTTTACCAAAAGCACTCTTCTATGTTCTTGAACTATGACACAGAAGTGGGTATAAGCAATGGATTTTTTTCAAATAACACTTGGTCCCATGCTCAGTGCTGACATAGGGGTCCCATGTAATTTCTTTCTGACCAGTTGCCAGGATCCCTTACTCTCTCTGGCTTGAGAGTTGCTGCTCCTTTTGTTGCCACCACTTAGTCTCACCACTGGTATTGTCTCCACATGAGCTCTGGGTCAGCTTCCACCCCTGTGTCATAGATCTTTCCTTCCAAACTCCTAAATTGTTTTGGCCTGGAAGAATGTCTCATCCTGACCTTTTGTTGGCTCTGCCACTCCAGAATTTGATTTGAGGCATTGTTTTAAAGTTGCTTGGAGGGAAATAGTAAGAGTGCAGCTAAGTGTTTCCTCTACTCAGCCATCTTGGCTCTACCCCCAGAAGTCAGCCTTGTACATTTTATAAATATTTTCTCCTGGCTGTTCTATGAACCAGACACTCCATTTCTTGGCTCTGGGTATTGTCTCTGACTGTCCTCCATGCCTGGAATGTTCTCCTTCCTCTGCTCTACCTACTGACCTCCCTGGCTTTCTTTAGGTGCCAAATATAATCCTGTCTCCTCCAGGAAGCATTCCCCAACACCACTTTACTCCAGTATTTCCCCTCTGTTAAAGATTCAATATATAACTTACTTTGTATATATTTGTTTACATGTTGTCTCCCCCAATAGAATTTTAACTCTCTGAGGGCAAAGACTGTCTTTTACTTCTATTTGTATCCTCAGCACTTAGCACAGTGCCTGACACATAGTAGGTGCTTAATAAATATTGATTGATTGATTCTTATAGTTGCAAGACATGAACCAGACTATTGGGACACCAGCAAGTGCCATTGCCAAATTCTTCATCGTGTTAACTAAAAAGGGATGATGTAATAGTCTTTCACACTGGAGTCATATTGCAAATAGATAATTATGGTAGTATTGATTAGTAAAACCAATGAGGATATTTTAGAGTTAGATAGGATTGGATCACTGTGGGAAATAAGTAACTTATTATAAGATATGGCTACACCTAGATAAATAGGCTTAAAGTTTCACATAGAAAAGTAAATTTCTCATACTTCATCAGTGTAGCAATGTCTCACCTACGTAATATCCTTTGCAGCAATGCCAAACTCTCTAAAATTACAATAGATTATAGAATCCTCTTATCACATATGTAGTTCCCTCTGATGTTGGGTGGGGCTTATAACCAGTAGTGATGAGTGTGGGATTTCCCATAAGCAGTTTTTTTTTTTTTGATGAGCAGGGTCAGGTTCATGACTAGCCCTAGGGCAGATATATAGGAACCAACAGATGCATTAGAGAAGAAAATGGGAAACCACTTCAGTATCTTTGCCAAGAAAACCCCATACAGGGTCTTGACAAGTCAGACATAACTGAACAACTGAACAATAAGAAGAGCAACAATTTAGACTAAGATCCTCTGACTTCATTGCCAGCATTCATGTTTACTACAGCAATCTCCATGTTCTATACCAGTATCTAAAACTAACTATAACAAGCCTTACCTAGATATTCTACTAGCACCTCAAACTCAACATATTCCAAACTGAGCTTATTATCTTTCCCTTTAAAATTGATCTTCCTTTAGCTTAATTATATCTATCTACATCATGTTTATTATCTTGATTTTATCTTTAACTCTTTCCTCTCTTTTTTCACCACATATGTACAACAGGTTATGATATTATGCCAATTACATCTCTGTAATGTTTCTCACAGCTGTTTCATCCTGTTTATCCCACTCACAACAACCTATTATAGGCTGTCATTGCCACACACAGAGACTACTGCAATAGAATTTTAATGGCTTCCATTATTTCCATTTTCCTCCCATATCCAAATTCTTCCATCATACCACTACAAGAATAACTCATATATTTTTTGTTTGTTTGTTGTTGTTGTTGGTTTTCTTTTTTGCAGGGCAATGAGGGTTAAGTGACTTGCCCAAGGTCACACAGCTAGTGAGTGTCAAGTATCTGAGGCCAGATTTGAACTCAGGTCCTCCTGAATCCAGGGCCAGTGCTTTATCCTCTGTGCCACCTAGCTGCCCCCAAGAATAACTTACCTTAACCATAGATTAACTGACATTCAAGTCAAACAATTTTCAGAGGCACTCTGTTGCTTCCTGAATAAAATTAAAACTCTTCTGCCTAGGAATAGAGTATTTCTATAATCTGGCATTGCCTAATTTTTCTAATTTCATATAATACTGCTTTCTAACACACACTGTTTTTGTTAAGTGTAAGTGCTCACTGCCCCATCCTTTCCTGTATTTATTCTTATGTCCTATTCCTACAATATCATCAATTCTTCACTTTGCTTATTGAATTCCTACCTATACTTTTAAGCCTAATTAATATGTTTCCATTAAGAAGTCTTCCCTGATCCCCCTGTTTGATACTAATCATTGCTCATAGCATTTTGTTGTGAATCCCTTCTCATGTCTAGATTCCCCTAACACAGTCTAAGATGCCACCATACTCCCAATGGCCAAGGTTGAAATCTAGATATCATTCTCAAAACTTAGATTATTTCCAATTTATCCTGTGTATAACTTATTTATAAATAGTTGTTTTCATATTGTCTCCCTCATTAGACTGTGAGTTCCTTGAGATTTGGGAACATTTTTTTTGGTCTTTCTTTATATCCCCAGTGTTTAGCTCTGGCACATAGTAGGTATTGAATAGTCAATAAAATTTAATCAATAAATCTGTTGACTTGAATGCATATGGTATATAACCTGGGGCATTCTGATTGTCTGTGTGTCTTATATGACAATTAGAATGTAAGCTCCATAAGTGCAAACACTGTCTTCTATATAATCTATTGCAGTGGTACTCCGCAAATAGCAGATACTCATTAAATATTTGTTGCATAAATTGATGAACATGAATGATATAGTCACTCATTTTCAATTTTAATAATGTCTAATACAATTTTAAACAACAAGGACAATTAGAATATACATATATTTTAAAATAAATGATATAACTATTAAATTTGATTTGTTACTCCTTCAGTACCTCTTTCCATTTTTTTCTATCAAATTACCTCCTCTGTATTTGCATATGGATTTTTCCTTCTATAGACCTGTAGTAAATACATACATTGTTCAGGTTTTGCTTCTCTTCATATCACTTCATATGTCTTTCCAAGTTTCTTTATAGTCTACATATTTATCATTTTAAATGGCATCAAAGTATTTCATCACATTGGAATGATATATGTTATGCTGTAGTTTTTCGGCAATTCACCAACTGTTATACATTAAGGTTGTTTCAAGTTTTTTTGCAATTACACATAATGTTGTCACATATATCTTTGAACAGATACTTTCATTTCCTTTATGGTAACATTTTTAGAGCATATTTCCAATAATTGGACCAAAGCATACTATTATTTTCGTCATTTTTGTGTACTGCCAGAATGCCCTCCAAAAATATCCCATAAATTTTCAATTTAGCCAGCAATATACTCAGACTCTTGTTTCTCTGCAATGGCCCTCACCTCTTCACCCCACATTCAAGAATTGGGTTTTTGTCATTTCTAGGTATTTTTGTCAATTTGTTGAGTGTAAAGTTGTTTCTCACAGTTATATGTATATGTATACACACACACACACACACACACACACACACATATATATATATGTAAAAATTTTCTTAAAAAGTAGGTCTGACTGTGTCACAAAACCACTTAATAATTTCTAGCAACTCTTAATTACTTCAAGGATAAAATATAAAATCTCTGGCATTTAAAGCTCTTTATAACCTGATCTATTTCTATTTTTCTGTCATCATATAGATTACTCTCCTCTAATCATTATAGTGTCTAGCCATACTGACCCACTTCTCCTTATTTGCTGGACCTGCCATCTCCCAGTGACTTTGCATGGGCTCCCCTCCATGCCTGGAATGTCCTCCTTACTTCCACATCTTAGGATCTCTGCCTTTCTTCACACCTTAACTCAAATGTTACCATTTCTAGGAGGCTTTTCCAAGTTCCTCAAATTCCTCATGCCTCATACTTCAAAAAAATAATCCTTTGTATTTTGTACAAACCCATTTGTGCAAATGTCTTCCACCTTAGAAGGTAAGGTCCTTGAGAGCAGGGACTATTTATTTAGCATCCTAAACTCTTAGCATGGTACTTAGCACACAGTCAGGACTTGATAATGCCCTTTTATAGAATTTATGTAACTATCTATCTATCTGTTTATTTATAGTAAGGACTTGATAATGCTCATTTATAGAATTTTTTTTTCAAATGATGATTTATGGCATATGTTTCCTCTTTTGTGAATGATCTATTTTTTCTGACTTGTCATCCAACAGAGAATGGGTATGATTGGATATTTGTCCTTGACTATCTGTTAGCTCAGCTTACAGGAGTAACATGCTAGAGTAACACCCCATTCTCCCTCTCCACCTTCTTCCCTCAGTTCTGGTTCACTCAATTTGCATCCACAAGACAATTCCTTTTTCCTCTCTTCTCTGTTCAAATCCTGAAATGATGGCTTCTGTCCAGCAATGCAACTGCTTGGTTCTTCTAGCCAGACTTTTTTGGTTTGTTTCTTTAAAACAACAATAACTAGAAGCTGACCTAAAAGTTGTTGTGTTGTTTATTTTTCTTAGCAGTGATAGGGAAGCTGGTTCCCTAGCTTGTGTCTACTCTGTTATCTTAACAGAAGTTCCCTTTTTTTGTGGATTAATTCTTTTTTTTGGGGAGGGGGGGTGAGGCAATTGGGGTTAAGTGACTTGCCCAGGGTCACACAGCTAGTAAATGTCAAGTGTCTGAGGCCAGATTTGAACTCGGGTCCTCCTGACTCCAGGGCTGGTGCTGTATCCACTGCACCACCTAGCTGCCCTGTGGGATTAATTCTTAAGGAAAGGATTTATGATATTTAGGATTGTGACCTCAGAATGGCATGCACCTGAATAAAGTGGGATGGATTCCTGTTTAAATTCAGATTGGATTCTAAATGGTTTCTGAGGTGCCTTCTACCTTTGAAATTCTATATTGTCCTATAATATATATTTTTTTAAATAGCATTCCACTTAGAATTAGAAGAGACCTTTGAAGTAATCTAGTCTAACTCCCTCAATAATAGATGATGAAACAGGCCTAGAAAGCCTTAAGTGCCCAAATCAAGATCATATGGGGAATAAGTAGCAGAGACAAGATTTGAACCCCGCTTTTATGATTGCAAATAGAGCACTCATGCCATAGTGCCTTCCTCTCCACTGACTACTTCACATCAATGTCACTGAGTATCAAAATATATGTTGACTTAATTTGTAGGAGTTTAGAACTTGTCAAGTACTCTTTAGTATGCCTCTACTTCATCCCCTACAATAGTTTTTGGTACCAAAGTTGCAATTATCATTTTAATAGTCTACTTATGTACATTATTGGTACTGCTAAAGGAATGCCCCAGTGTTACTTTGAGTTCACAATGTAACTTATATACATGAATCTGAGCTCTTTCTCATTTTATTGTGACTTCTTTATATTTGGGGGGAATTTAATTTGTAAAGAAAATAGCAATATGGTTGTGGTTAGGTTCCTCTGGTGGGATAGAAATATCATCTTGAGAATATCAACAGTTAAATTTATATTTGTCTAAAAACTTTCACTCTTAGCATCCTTTCCCACTATTCCACCACTCTCACAATGAAGGCAATATTGAACTGAGGGTCATTTTGGGGATATTTTTATAAATTTCTTTAGTTATTGTAGTGAAAAAATGTATGATCTAGTTGTCAAACTTCTGGTGTTGAACCTATTTGCACTTACGTAGGCTGTTCTTAGATGGCAGACACAGTCAATAGGTGAACCCTTCCTAGAAGTCTTTCTTTCTTGGTAGGCCCTTCTGACTTATAATTCTGATAGCATTAGTCTTCAAGAACACACAATAAACTTTATATTAGCTATCAGTAAAACTTTAGTGGAGTAATGATTAAGGTAGAGAATATAAAATCCATCTGTATTTAATATTTATGAATTTTAACAAAGCATAATCTCCCATCATTCAAACTCTTACTTTATTTTCTTCTTCAGAAACCATTTTTTTCCCTCACCATGATCTCTGCAATCATTCTATGCCTTATTACTTTCCCAGGCTGTTACCACTGCTCTTTCTTACTCTTCTTCCCTCCCAGTCTTGACAACTGAACAACTTAGTTCAATTCTATGCTATTTTCTATTCTTAAATTTATCAATCCCTTGTACTATTGTGGCTCTCATCTTACCAAACTTTAATCAAAGATTTTTTTCTCATTATCTTCTTTTTCTTCTACTCATGTGCTACTAAATGGAGCTGGGGGAAGTCATGAATTTAAATAATCTAATTTCAACTGGGTCTTTATTGAAGCAAAGCAATCCTTTTACTTCTCCCTGATTCTTTATCTTAATCACCAAAATAGCTGTTCCAAACATTCTCCTCTCTCCTCTGTGCGACTACTCCGGTGATTTCTTGGCTTAGGTCCTTGCCTTATATTTTACTGAGAAAATCAAGGCCATTCTATCTTGAATTGAATCTCATAGGCATCTCAAATTCAACAGATCCCAAAAGGAATTTATTATTTATTATTTTTCCTCCTTAATTCTCTCCAATTCAAAACTTTCCTATTTCTGTTAAGGACTATATTATCCCTCTAGTCAATTAGGCTTGCAATCTCCATGCCTTCCCTGCCTCTTCACATCCACAAATATCCAATCTGTTGTCAAGTCTTATTTCTACTTTTATAACATCTATCATATATGTATATATATTCCCTTTTCTCCAATTACACAGTCACCATCCTAGAATAGGCCCATACCTTTCATGCCTCAACTGTTGTACAAGCATTACAGTTGTTCCCACATCTTTAAGTCTCTTTGCCACTCCAGAATATTTTCCACTCAGTGGGAAAATGATTTTCTTAAATTGTAGGTCTTTCCATGTCACAACATCTACTCAATTAACTCTCTGGGACTTCTGGGATCAAATACAAATTACTATGTTTAGCATTTAAAGCTATCCAACTGACTTCTTCCCATATTCTCAATCTTCTTATACATTATTCCCCTCTACCCACTATGGGATCTAGACATATTGCCCTACTTATTCAGTATGTATATATATATATATATATATATGTATATATATATATATATATATATATATATATGTATATATATATATATGTATATATATATATATAACACATTCATCTCTGATCTCCTTTTTTATACTGCCTGTCCTTTGTGCATAGAATAAACTCCTCCTTCACTTGCTTGGTTTCCTTTTAGATTCAGTTCATGTCACCATCTATATAAACCAATTCCTGGTCACACCAGCTGTTAGTACACCCTTTCTCCAATCCACCTTGGATTTACTTTGTAACTAGTGTGAATATACTTATAAATGTGTATGCCATCTTCCCTATTAGAATGTAAGCTTTTTAAGACTGTATCATTTGTGTCTTTGTATCCCTAGTGCTTGCCATAGTGCCTGACATATAGTAGTAATTTAATAAATATTAGTTGATTGATTGACTAATAGAGTAAAACACAGCTTAAATGGTCTCTTAAGAGAAAGCATCATTTATATGATCTCTAAAGTCTCCAGCTCAAAATCCTGTGATCCATGGAAGTCATAAGTAGGCTGCAACATGTTAGCAATGGATTGGCATGAAAAAAGTTCCTAGGAAGACATCGTTTTGCATGTGTACCATGAGAGTTAAAGGTAAGTCTATCATATAGTAGAGGGTAAAATGTGATGCATGAAAACCTGCACTGTAATCTTTAGGATGCAAAGAGAATGTGAACAAAACTTTTAGGATGTTAGGTAAATGATCATTTGGAGTTTTGTCTGGAAACAGGAATGATTTTCACAAAGGCAGGAGAGCAGGGAAGGATTGTATGATCTCTGGTTAAAGGAGTAGACATTTCAATTAAATCATAGATAGATCTTCAGAGTTTCAGAGAAAATGGATGGTTATAAGTTTAATTTCTATAGTTGGAAATTGTTAAAGTTGTCATTGCATGGTTGGTTGTTGTCTTTCAACCATGAAAAGGACTACAATGATATCACTATGGGGACAAGGTAAAGTGTTTCTGACTATGACTGATCAGACTAATATGAATTCAGAAGGCTTTACCACAGGTCAGGCACAAATAGTCCATATGAGCATTTGGAGTGGAAAAAAATCATTGAATAATAAGAATGATAACATCCTTATACATTTTTTTTTACCAGACCTTTGATTTAATCAGTATAAAGAGCTCCCAATGAGGAGTTTCTTATGCCATTCAGATCTGCAACTGTCTGACAATTTATAGTCTTAGAGGGTGGTTGCCTGGGACATTGAGATGCTAAGTGACTTATCTGGGATCATCTAGCTCACACATGTCAGAGACAGGACTTGAACCCAGATCTTTAAGGCCTTGAGGCCAGTTCTCTGTTTGCTACTTCATTCTGCTTTTCATGTAGAATTTTAAAGCTCACAAAGTTTTCTTCTTCTGACAATCATGTGTAGTAGATAAAGCAAGGACTATCATTCTCATTTTATAGATGAGGAAACTAGTCTCACAGAGGTGAAATGATTCAAAACATGAGTAAATCAATTTAACTCTCTGCACTCCAAGCATCTCATCTATAAAATCCAGGCTTTTGTCTAGATCATTGGTGCTAAACTCATGCAGAAATGGATCCCTGATGACTGCATATGGTTTAGAAAACTACAAATTAACATAATCTATGTTTATTTTATTTTTATTTTGTTAAATGTTTCCTAATTATATTTTAATATAGTTAGAGAAACAATGTGGAGTTTGGATGACTGAGTTTGATCCCTCTGAAACCTCAAAGATTCTTTTTCTATGCTGTCTATGTTCCCATAATCCTATTGAGGATTCTTTGCATCTTTAAGGAGAAAGCAAAATTTAGTAGAGGCTGTGTTCAATTCTAGGGCTGTTTGTCCAGAGGCTCCCCTTTGTCCTTTTCCATAATGTGGTCTACTCATTTATAGCAAACATTCAGAATGAAACAAAAATCCATTTATCATTTTTTTCTGGAGACAAAACTCATTATAAAAAATAGAGAACAAATAAACAAGATTTAAGGGTAAGCAGTGCCAGTTAGCTAGGCAATAGTGAGAGGAAGGAAATGGAGAGGTGATAAATTAACACAGTCCTATGTGGCAGCAAATTTGGTACAGGCAGGCCACTACTTAAGGGGCTCAGAGAGCCAGACACAGCTCCAACTGCTCACGATTACATTCAGTTTGGGGTAGCAGTGTCTGTCCCTTACAATGACCATGAAATCTCCTTTCCCTTTCTACTCCCATTCTCTCAGAGAGTCTCAAAAGGTCCCTCAGCTTCCTCAGTCTTTCATGGCTTCCTCTTTCCATGATCCTTCAGTCCCTCTTTTCAACTAAAAGGTAAAAAAAATTACACTTCCTCTTAGGCCCATTTCCAATAATAGGCCATAATCCTTGCATTTTGAAAAATCTCACTTTTTAGAAGTTAAATCTATCATTACAAGGCAGTTTTAACCACTTGTATTTTCTAGTCACACAAACACACAGGTATCAATTTATTTAAAGACATTCATTACTCTCTGAGATTCTCAGATGAAAGGCTGGGTTTACATGTAAAGGGTGATTGCCATTATTTCTTCCCTGCAGGAAAGAATTTTATATCTTTTGTTTTGCTGTGCATTGCCTTGTCAGATATTGGATTAAGAATCTGTTAATCCAGTCTTTTCAGTTGCCCAATATCCAATCACACTGACAGCCTCTGTGTGATGGACCGTACATCAATCTATTGTTAAGTCGACTGCAAAAACATTGATTTAATAAAAACACTGCGGATTTCAATGGCATTGAATAGACATGATCTTTGTCCAGTGCATAATTTAGGGGAAGAATATAGTTTGGTGGCTAAAATAATTTTTCCTGATTTTAATCTTGCTTTTAAATTATCTTCCTGAATGACTAATGGAAGGTCTATTAAAGTTCTGTCACCTCAGTTTTCCCATGAATGAAATGTGGAGCCAAGAGTGATGGTAGAGCTGGTAGGAATTTTCTCTGGGTCTGCATAAAGCCCATTGCAGCAGCTGGACACTTTTCTCTAGCTTATGTCTTATATCCCCTTCTCCTCTTCATTGTATGATATTTTAGGCTCAGGTTTGAAGCACTTGCCCCTGGTCAGACTTCGGACTCTTCAACTACCTCTGCCCCTTAAGACACAAGAGTTCTGCTTCCTGCCACTGATTAGTTAAGTGCTCTCAAAGTTACCAAACTTGCCAATATCTCAGTTTCTACACATGTAGAATGAGAGACAGTATGTTCTAGTGGATAGGGAACTAGTCTTCTGTTATGAAGACCTAGATTCAAGTGTTGTCTCAATCACACATTGGCTGTATGAATCCTGATGAAATCACTTAGCCTTTCTGTGCTCTAGGGACTGTTTTTTTAAACTCTGGGGTCATGTAAGTGAATGTGAGGGTTGTGAAAAATTGGGCAACAGTAAAAGTTTATGTATGCCTGTTTTACATACCTATATATCCAGGGGTGAGCAAAAAGAGGTCGTGAGAAGGAAAAGTTTAAGAAGCCCTGCTCTAGGCAAATTGCTAAGTTGCAGAAAGTAGATAGGCACTGTTAGAGTTTCCTCAATGGTAATTCTCTATAGAAATGAAATCATGGATCTTTCCCCCAACTGTTATACTCCACCCCACGCTCCCCAATCCCCACACCCCCAACATAATAATGAGAAATTTGGGCAAGATGGTGCCTGTCTGAATTCCCTTCAACCTCCATGAGCCTATGATATTTTATCTTGTGGCACTGAGATACATAAATGCCAGCTGCTGTCTTATCCCTTAAACTGTCTTTGACCTTCAGGGGCTCTTTTATATTGGTGCTTGCTATCTTTTCTTTATATTTTACATTAGTTTTCATTTCTGTTTTATGTGGTACAGGTCATATCAACACAATGGTTATATTTTAGTCTGTGCCCCCAAACAAGGAAAATCAAATATCTCTTCTTTCTGTCTATATTCTTATCATTTCCTTTTGGCTCCCCCAACCTTCTATTAGTTCTAGATGGATCCAGTCCTTTGATCTAAGAAAATGGAGTATAAGGAAGGCCAACAGCTCCATATTAAAAATACACATAGTGCCCATTATCCCAAGGCACAGATATTTAGGTAAATGTGAGAATCCCAACACCTTTCTCAGGAGAACAAGGTCCACCATACACATAGAGCAATTAGAACAATATTTTTCTTCATGTATCTAATCATCCAGTCCCTGAGACCATCTAAGGATTAAACCAAAGTCATAGTTGGTATCTAAGATTAGAGTAATAGAGCATTCAGGATGCAGGAGTCAGGATTCTACTGCATTCCTATTAGATCTTCTTCTATTTCTCCAGAACAGAGCCAAACTGGAAGCAATGAGATTCAATTTCTATAATTTCTGACATTCTCTAAGTTTCTCAACCAGTCTAATCATGATGCTGCTTTTTGCTGTTATTTTCATAAGACAAAAGTGAGGAGGAAGAGATACCGTGGGAAGGAGCCTATAAAGCCCTTCCTCAATGAGTTTAATTTCAGAAGAAAGAAAATAAAAACCAACAGCAGTTGGTCTTGAATATTTATATATGCAATGGTCAAAAGCTTAATAATAGATACATTAGGAAATACAATAGATAATGGAAATAATTAATAAACCAATAATGTATTATAGTTTATCTCATTTAACTAGAGGTTATGACTGAACAAGCAAAAAAGTATAAGGCAGTTTGTAGTCTGAATTAAACAAGGATTGTAGGGATATTTGTTGTTTTATATGAAAATTATGACCCTTTACCTAGTTATCAAGTTTCCAGGAAATTAAAGGC
This sequence comes from Dromiciops gliroides, assembly GCF_019393635.1. NCBI lineage: Eukaryota > Metazoa > Chordata > Mammalia > Microbiotheria > Microbiotheriidae > Dromiciops > Dromiciops gliroides. The sequence continues at coordinate 664,402,994 of NC_057861.1, read as the reverse complement.
TGGTGATTGAAGATTATATTAAGGATTGACCCTAGAAAAGAAAAATCTGGGTTAAAGACCAGAAAGACACACCAAAAATGGACATTGGGGCTGAAAGATGCTCCAATTTAAGTTATTTTATCAAAGATGGACTTCAAAGCAGGAAGATCAAACTTTAAAAGAAGCTTCAAATAGAAGGTAGGGCACAGTGACTTCATAGATCTTAAATGACACCTATGGGAACCTCTAATATAAAAGGACTAAGCGAAATTGGGGTCTGAGGATAAGGAAGATGCTATTGGCGCATATATAGAAGCTGTCAAAGAGTTCTGTTACATGTTCTATAAATGTACCTTTTCTTAGTACTGTATGTAAAGCACTGTCACTGTGTTTTTTCCCAGGGGGAGAAGTTTAGAAGATGCTAATAGTGATGGTGAATAGTGAAATCTAGCTAATTAATGAGTTTGATGATGAAATTCCATGCACATTACTTTCTCCTGACCTTTGCTTCTCTGGTCCCCTATATTTCTCAGAATTGTGTTAGTTTGAGGGCACTGAAGATGTCATATACATCTGGTTAAGCAAGGATATGACAATTGAGAATCTTTCTATAAATTATTACAATCCTTTCCACACTTGCATGTAGAATAGACCTGAAGAAACACATCACTTAAAAAGTTCTTGTTGTTCAGTTATTATCCAGTTATGTCTGACTCTTCATGATCCCATTTGGAGTTTTCTTGTCAGAGATAATACAATGGTTTACCATTTCCTTTTCCAGCTCATTTTACAGTTGAGGAAATTGAGGCAAACAGGGTTAAATGACTTGCCTAAGGTCACACAGCTAGTAAATGTCTGAGGCTATATTTGAATTCAGAAAGATGAGTCTTCCTGACTCCAGGCCTAGCACTCTTTTCACTGTGTCACCTAGCTGCCTATCAAATAGATTTAAAAGGACTCTTTCACTGTGCAACACTCTCCAATATTTTTTATCGTGAAAGCTAGAAGGGATTGCCCTAGGCGAAGACCTCAAAACACAAAGAATAAGTTGGATGGCTTGGAGTGTTTGCTTAACAATACCCTCTGGATGGTAAGCTACAGTTCTTCCTTGTAGACATCTCAGCTTCCAACTGACAAAATTTTGAATTTACTGTGACAACCAAGGCCTAAGATACAAGTATTGCTTTTCATCCCAACCAGTACAGAAAATCTACAGTAAAATTTTGCCAGTGTCAAGGTTCAGCTTTTTGTGAAGGAGTTTCTTGACTACTGAAAAATAGTTGGGGAAGCTCCCATAATCAAGGAAGCAGGAAAGCAAGAATTTAAGTCCCTCTGTCTGTCTGTCTGTCTGTCTGTCTGTCTATCTATCTATCTATCTATCTATCTATCTATCTATCTATTTATCTATCATGTCTCTCCAATAATAAACAAGAGACTATTTTAATCAAGGATAATAGCATTTCTAGAAGGATATATTGCAAAGGTTATTTTTAGTGCTTTAAAATACAGAAATGAAGGACCTGACAATGGATTTATAGACAAAAATATAATAATTATAGTTGCTGCTATAGTTCCGGTTAGTATTGAAAAAATGGTTTCTTGTGATGCTATGTTAATTGAAGGATGTCATTCTAAGCTAAATAATATGACTTTTGTGGGGTGAATCTGGACCTGTCAGCTAGATGGGCAACTAGATGCTACAGTAGGGAGAGTACCGGGCCTATACTCATGAAGACTCATCTTCCCAAGTTCAAATATGGCCTCAGACACTAACTGTTTAATCCTGGGCAAGTCACTTAACCCTGTTTGCCTCAGTTTCCTCATCTGTAAAATGGGCTGGAGAAGGAAATAGCAAGCCACTCCAATATCTTTGCCAAGAAAACCTCAAATGAGGTCACAGAGAGTTGGACATAACTTAAAAATGACTTAATACCAACAAAAAATGACTGGATCTGTCATTTTATTTGTGTAGGGAACACAAGGTAATGAAATTCCCTCTACAAATGTAGATTATATTTTTATCAAATAGTCTTCATGGGCTATCTGGGAATACTGGGAGGTTGGTCAGGGTTACACAGTAGTAACTAAACCTAGGTATTTCTGACTCTTAGATGTCCTTTCTATCCATGAAGTCAAACTACTTCTTATGAGCAAAAATGCATGGAAAAAAAAATCTCCACCAATGTTAGTTTTTAATTTAGTAGAATCCTACCTAGTAGCATTCTAACCATGTTAGGTCTATCAGGCACAGAAGCCCTTGATGATGAAGCATAAGGGAGTTTCATATTCTAGTAATTAAGTTAGCATTCCATTAAAGATTAATGTGGGCATCCCTTATGGATGGAAACCATGTCTGATAAACACCCTGAATCTTTAATTGGGATATGGAAGCATTGTCAGGGAATGATAATTGACACCACAAGGTGCCTTGTTGAACAAAATCCCATTATTCTCCATTATATTAGAAACCTGTTCACATTCCATGCTTGCCAAGGTAGATAATGCTTACATTTATGTGACTCTGACTTATCAAATACATGGCTCACATGAAGTTCATGTTCACCCTTGTTCTGGCACAAGTGATTACAAGTTGAGACAGAGGAGGGACATTCAGAGATGTCCCTCATGAAACAAGAGCTCAGATATGCCTGAGCTAAAGCATGGGGGTAGTAGAGGGGATGCTGGGCTCAAAGCCAGAAACACAAGGATCTAAATTTCACTATGAACATTTAGGGGCTGTGTGACCATGAACAAGTCATTTAATTTCTCTGAGATTTAGGGTTTTTTTAATCTATAAAATGAGGATTATAATATACAATACCTATTTTATAGGGTTATTGTGATGCTCAAATAAGATGTAGATAAAGAACTTTGTAAAAACTGAAGTGTTATATGCCATCTATTATTATTAAATAGTTGGAAACCATAGGCATAGGTACATAGAATATAGAGCTGGACATTTTGGATATTTTTTACTCCAACAACTTTTTTTGTACATATGAGGAAATTCACCCTGAGAAATGAAGTGACATGCACTCAGTGCATCTAGGTTTAAATTCTGTCTCTGATGCTTACCATCTATATCAACTTGTTCAAGTTCATTTGCCCGGGCTTCAATTTCCTCATCTGTAAAATAAGGGGGTGGTGGTTGGATTAGATGGCCTTTTATATCCATTCTAGACTGACATCTATAATTCTCTTTCTTCTCTTCTTGAATGTTGATGACCCTTTATATTCTATGATCCAGTGCCTCTGATCTCCTTGCTAGTCCTCATAGAAGACACCCCATATCTTGACTGTGCTTTTTCACTGGTGGTCTCCCATGTCATGTGTGGTTTTCCTTCTTGCCTCTGCCTCTTGGCTTCTCTAGCTTCCTTTAAATCTCTGCTAAAATCCCCCTTTCTTGGTCCTCCTTTAATATGAATATCTTCACTTTGAGATTGCCTCCAATTTACCACATATATCTTGTTTGTACATGGTTGTTTCCCTCATTAGACCATGAGCTTCTTGAAGCCTTTTGTTATTATTTCTTTCTTTGAATCTTCAGTGTTTAAAATAACACTGGACATACAGTAAGCTTTGATACATGTTTGTTTATGAGTTATTTCTATAAAAGTTGAGTGTATGAATTGTTCGAAGAGGACTGGTGTCTCTGGTGTGAGGGCTTGCCAGGTCCTTTTCAGAGTTACTCATCCACCTTTGTTGTCTACCTGGCAGTCAACTCTTGTCTGTGGCTCCAAGAAGCTATAGCATGGGCAGCAGCCACATCATGGTTTCATCAGACAGTCTAAACCAGGTTGAGGGTAATCAGTGGGCCTCAAATCCATTGGTCAGTTGGGTGGTGTGTCCACCCCAAGCATGTAATGACTCTCCTTGGTAGAATGGGTGAATGAGAACGATTTGTTTCAACTGCTATGAAGGTGTATGAAGCAGGCACTGTGGAGCACTTAGAGAAGACACCATGGTCATTCACTGCCATCGCCATTGATATTGACTTTTGTGTGAGAAAATAATAATTAATAGTCCATTTCTTGGGGGACACAGATCTTTCTTTCTTAATCCCTTTTCTTCACTACTCCAGAAAGTCCAGTTGTCCTTGAGAGACACCATCAAATCTCCTCTGGGACAAACCCAAGGGAGCAAAAGGAATGGAGATAGATTCTTTGGTCTAGATTGCTGAAGGACTGATTCCACACTTAGATAATGGACTTTACCTTGAATAACTTGAATGAGGGGGTTTTGCATTTCTTTCCCTGATGTCATCTCTAATGTTCATTTTAATATAAACCCCCTTTAAGTAATGTCAACCAAGAGATCTGAATGATGCTAACCAATTAGATTTGTTTGATGTATATTACCCAGTTAGCTTTGTATAACGACCCACCTCTATTGAAAGAGGATAAAAAGTCCTTGGAAGATGCCACAAAAAGGCTTCTAAGGGGTTCTGGGGCATCTTTTGGGTCCTTCATGGTACTCTGAGACCACATGGTCTCTGTCTCTCTTGTTCTCTCTCTTGGATCTCCTTGAAACCACATACTGTCTCCCTGGAAGACCACATGGGTCTCTTGGGGGATTATCTCCTACTTGCACTAACTGGCATCCTGAAGCTCTCTCCCTGACTCCACTATCATGTGGCCTGGGACAATGAGAAATTGGGGAGACATGCTCAATCCTTTACTGGTATAATAATATAAATTAATATATGCTTGGCCCAAACTAATTTTTATAGTAGCTATTTTTCAGTGACACTTGCCACTGGACTCTGATGACTATATAGGAAAGAGAAAGGATGACAATTTTTTGCAACTCTGCCTTACTTTAATCCAATTTCCACACAAAGTTAGACAAACCCCATTATGTCACTGGTTCTCTTTGAAAATGAAGGACAAATAACAAATTCAAAGATTCTTAATCTGGTATCTTTTGACCTTCAAGGGGTCAATAAATAGACTTCAGAGGTTCTATAGACTTGGATGAGGAAAAAAAGTATAGCTTTATTTCCACTAACCTCTGACCAAAATGTAGAAATTTAATTTCCAACTGAAATTCCTTGAATTATTTAAAACTATTATTTTGGGAAGAGGTTCATCCATTTCACCAAAATGCCAAAGGGGTCCATGACACAAAAGAGCTTAAGTGCTCTTGGCATAATCCTATTTTGGAGTGAAAATCATAGAATTTAGGTCTGGAAGGGAATTTAGAGATAATTTAGCCTACCTTCCTCATTTTACACGTAATGGGTATATTCATTATCACCCTTGGCTAGAGCATGCCCTATGGAGCATTGCTAAAGCTGGGCCTCTTCCAGAGCCACATGTGCTTTCCTTGGAGTTAGGCCTCTTTTTTTGATGATACATTTGCTTTGGTCTTTTCCTATGAGCCATGTGTGCTGGCTTAGTGCTGGAACACATGGCACTTTTGGATGATGAAGCAATTTCTTGGCTCCCTTGATGGTAAAATAGGGGAGGGGACTACATCAAAAAAGAGAGAACACTAAGGCAGGATGATCTACCCATGTAGTATAACTGAAAAGGAGCGACTCTGACTTCTGTTGGTCCTGTACTTTATCTGGAACATGTATCATGGAACTTTAATTCTCTGGGATTCTGCATGAAGTGACTTTAAAAACACATCTTGCTCAAGTGAGCTTCAGCCTGAACTTCAAGCCTCTTAATGCCTCTTCTAGTTTATCTTTTTTTTGTCTCTGAGCCTAGCTGACCAAATGAAATCAGGAGAGACAAATTTTCTGTATCGGGTAACTCATGAGTTTGAGAGCTACTAGATTCCTTAGTGCAGACCAACTGTACCTTGGGAGGATCTTCCTGAAACTACTATAATTATTTTTGGGAAAGATAAGTAGTGACAGGAAGAGGACTCCAACCCCTGTTTTGCCTCACCAAAAACATTTTACTCTGAGGTAACTATTTGGACAGTGCACCAAGGATTGAGGAAAAGGAATAGTCTCACAAAATTTCCGATGTTTTGATTTTTAAATATTAACCTCATAGTAGATTATAATGGTAGTTACATTAGTGTTTCAAACTTAAGACTAAAATGCTTAATTTTTATAAACCTTTCATCTTTTTGACATTTCTTTTGTGTGGAGAAAATAGCTGCCTTATACTGGATCTATCAGCAGCTAGGTGGTGCAGTGGATAGAGTGCTAGGCCTGGAGTGAGGAAGACCTGAATTCAAATCTGGCCTCAGACACTTGCTCTGTAATCCTGGACAAGTCAATTAGCCTTAGTTCCTTCATCCGTAGAATGATCTGGAGAAGGAAATGGCAAATCACTCCAGTGTCTTTGCCAAAAAGTCAGACATTACTGAAATAACTGAATAATATTGGATCTATATTGTATATTGAATATCTTCGTATTCATTTTTGAAGAGACCCTACACGTAATCAAAACCTAAACTTCAAATGGTTTTCCCCTGGGGCTTAAAGGTGGAAGTTGGTGGAATGGAATAAAGGGCCCCAAGATTCCAAGAAGAATCTGATCCCACTCTTTAGGGGTAAAAGTCTCTAGGTTGAACCTCGTTTAAGTTCATGTGTCTACAGCTAAAGACCCATTTAGAGTAGGAGAGCAAAAACCTCAGTTCTCCCCCCTACTCTTACCCTGGGTTCAGAAATAGGTTTTTTTTTTTGGGGGGGGAGTCATGTAAAGATAAAACATATCTAGGAAGTTGAAGTGATCTGCCCCAGCTCAGACAGGATTTCAGTAGTTGAGCCAAGTTCTTGGACACTAGACTTTGTGCTCTTTCCACTACAATAAATCGAGCAATCAACAAACATTTATTGACTGCCTACTATATTCTATGCACTGTTATACACCATGTTTTCTCTTTATAAGTGATAGTTAAAATAAGTAATATGGTGATAAATGTAAAAATCAGCTCTCCAAAAATGGACAACCAACTTTTAAATTTAATTTGCATTATAACATTTTCTATCTCACTTTCTTAAGTGTAAAAATCAACAAAACAATAAATCAATCCCTGATTTGTAGTGTTAGCCAGTTTCTGAAGTGTGAATGTTCACACTGAAAATTTAACGATTGGCTCAATACAAACTGAGTCCAGTATGCCCTTGTATCTTAAAACCATAGAAAATAGATGTGACCATTGAGGAAGAAAATAGAAATAGAAAAGAAAAAAGTGATAGATATAACCTTGTGGAATGCTTCCATTTAGAAGACAGAAGGAGTGAATAGCAGTGACTAAAGAGTAGTCAGAGAACAGTTTCATAAAAGTTAAGGAAAGAGAGGTTCAAGAAAGGAGTATTAGTGTTTAAAGCTACAGAGAAGTGGAAAATAACAGGGACTGAGAATTTCCAGTAGATTTAAGATCAGGAACTTGCCTCTGATATGCAGTATCAGAGGGATGGTGTGTTTCAGTAAGGTGGAAGCCAGATCAAAAAAGATTAAGGAGCAAGAAAGCATGGTAGAGTGGGAAAAGTAGTAGATCTGGGCATCAGGAGACATAGGGCTTGGTTCCATTTTTCTAACTAAATAGCTAACTAAACAGCTATGTGACTTCAGATGTGTCACATGATCTCTCCATTTGTAGGGGTTAGGAAATGATGAGTTTGAGTCTCAGTTTCCTCATCTCTAAAGCATGGAGTTTCAACTAGATGAGCTCTCCATTATCTTACAATTCTACCATTCCATAATAGATGAAGTAGAGTGAATTAGCATAGACTTCTCTTCCAAGAAGTTTATCCCTGAAAGAAAGGAATAAGACCTAGGGGGAAAAACTTTAAGATTCATAAAGTCCATTTAATTATTAGTGATGTGAAACTGAGAAAGGGCTGAGATACTGTAACCTTATGGAAGTCCTACTGAATCACAGAACATCAAAGCCGGAAGGTATTTTAGAGGTAATCTAAATCCAACTAAACAGGAACACAGTCTATTGCATCCCACCATGATGCCAGATGTTTCACTTGCTATTGTGACATCTGTATCACAGATTAAGGAAATGTCTATTCATAAACCAATTTGCTCACTCAGACCCAAACAACTCTGTTCTTAGGGAGCTATTTACTTTAGACGCAGTTTACCCTTGGATAAGAGGCTAGAATTGACTTCCTAAACAATAACCATGCTAGGGAAGGGTTGTGATATGGTGGATTTCCAATGAGGCTTTTTCTTTTAATCTCTCCTGGGTTTTCTGATATGCCTCTCCCACTCTCTCAATGACCTTTGGGAGAAGCCTATTTATTCCCTATACATATCCCTTCCCAATGTAATGAAGGCTTGCGTGTTATGAAGTCCATGTGTGGCAGGGAACTGTCCCCTTACCTGTGGTATGGAGGGGCCATTATGTGGCTCAGAGGGAGACAGACAGAAGCTTCTTCTTCTCCCACCCTTCTCCAAAGGAGATTTTAATTCCTTTCTGAGGGGAATCAAGAGATCAGGAGCAGAGCCTTCTCTGTTTTCCTCAGAGAGAAGATGAATTGGGTTGGAATTACACCTATTTTCTCCCTTAAATATTGTCAGTCTAGGGGATATGATTAATTTCAAGCTAACTTCAGATTTCTATATTATTAGGGGAAAACAGGACTCCACACTTTATATCAAACGGTTTGATTCCCTTCCCCTTAAATATCAGTTTTACAATGAACACAATAGAAAAAAATAAAGAAACTAATTTATCCATATCATAACAAAATATAAATCAGAGAAATTATTCAAAAGAGATCATCTATCTTTGATTGAGATGTCATATTGATAATGGCTGATCATAGCTTTAGAGCTGGAAGGGGCATGAGAGAAAATCCATTTAGTTCAACTATATATTTTAAAGAAAAGGAAACTGAGGCTTAGAGCAATTAGATAGCTTTCCTATGATCTCAAAGGTAGTAAGTGTGAAAGGGGAAATTTAAACTTGGTCTTCTTGATTTCAAGTCTAGCATTGTAGCCACTATACTGCTTTGCCTTGAAGGTAAAGGAATATACAAGAATTAAGACTTGAATATGTGGGTCTAGAATAAGAACAAAAACAGCTTTACTTTCAGCTCCACTCATGACTCCCTGGATTTCTGTACCATTTTGAAGCAGTTTTTTTATTCACTTAGTCAATTAACATTTACTAAGCACCTACTATGTACCAGGGAGTGGTGCTGTGTTGTGCTAGAATATGCCTGACATATACCAGTAGTATGACCTTGGCTAAGTCACTTGACTCTTTAGAGACAAAAGCAACTCTCTAAGGCTATAAACTACAGAGAGGTTGCAGACTGGGGATTTTCCTCATCAGGAAATTCCTACATTGATGAAGTCAGATGTTTGGACAGAACAATGACAACTGATGTTTATATAGCTCCTTAAGATCTCCAAAGTGCTTCACACCCATATACTCCATCACTGGATGGGTTTGTGGGTTTGCTAGCTTGTTCCTTCTTGTCCTGTGCTCCAGCTGTGTACATTCATTACTGCAACATTTGGTTAAGCACAGCAAGATAACCTTCATGTATCAAAGCCTTCTATCTCAAACCCTTCTCCTGGGACTGTAACAGATGGTTTGGGGATTTATAGAAAAAGGAACTTGAGATATTTTCCATCTTAGCTTTTCCTTGCTGGAGAGACCCACTGAAATGTAGGTCTTGTTGCTTCTGAATTCATTTCTCCCCTTTGGGAAATTGGAACATTCAGAGAGATCAACATTCCATAAGATAGACAGCTCCTAATCTAAGAGCCTGGAGAATTACATGGGAATTTATATCTGGGCTTGGGGAATGGGGAGGGCTAGTCAGAACAACTTTAGCATACTACTTAATTTCTGCTTATAAATAGAGTTGTAAAGGGATGAAAATGAGGCTGAGTAGATTAAGAAGCATCTCATTCACACTGCCACTATTCTCTCCTGGGGCAAAACACAGAACAAAACCTAAGGAACAAGGCCAAAGTCTCCTGAGAATATGCTAATCACCAGTGAAGGATAAAGCATACAATAATAACTCATGGACCATGTAATGATGAACTTTCAGCATTGCTGAAACAGTCCCCTAGTGCATTAAATTTGCCATTGCTTTTTAGGCATCAACTATGAGCATCCTTTAAAATTTTAAAGTGAATATGTATCCGTTTAATTGTCAAAACTAGAAGTCATTCATTCTATTTTAAAGACAGATCAATGGAAAACAGTGATGTAGGCCTCTGTGCAAATTTTAATGTGAGATTAGGGAAGGACTGCAAATGGCTGCTTTGCACTGGAGAATAGCACGTTTATTTCTAAAGGAGGTAGCATTGTGCTATATTTTCTAATTTTAGATACGTTTAAAATTTTGACAGTAATTTTCAGAAAGTATTTATTGAACACCTGTATGTACCTTACACTTAATCAAGCAATCAACAAGCATTTATTAAATGATTACTTCATGCCCCGTATTGTGCTAAATGCTCGAGATACCAAAAAAAAAAAAAAAAGTCAAAGCATTCTTACCCTCAAGGTACTCACAGTCTAAAGGGGGGAACATATAAACAAATAGGTAAATAGAATATAAGATACACACAGAATAAAAGGAAGGTAACCTTAGGAAGGCTTTAGCAGCTGGGAGGGATGGGGATCAAGAAAGGCCTCCTTATTATAGTGCCTAGAACTTAACAAATGTTTGTTAGACTGAACTGAACATTATAAGACAGTAAATGATTAAGTAACTAAGTGCCTGAATGAGTAGTGCACTCAATGCTACTAGGGGATGTAATATTAGGGCAAATTCTCTGCCTGGAAAATTATCTGCTGGACCATATTATAGATGTATGGCTTCCTTGTATATGAAGTCTTGAACAAAAGGCCCTGAGTGAGTATTAACCTTTGTGCTTTAGATCCCAGTGACTCATAAAGGAGAACTAAGAGTTAAATAAAAAATCCAGGGCATGAACAGATTTTTGTCTTTTTTTTTTTTTTTTTTTTTTTTTTTTGGTATGAGCTCATGACCAGCTGGACAGGGAAGAATTTTTCAGAAGTAGAGCCAAAGTCATGAACTGAGCATGACAAAATGAAACCAGGCCTTTTGTGAACCAAGATGCCCTTATATAGAAGTTGTGATAAATATTTAACTATCCATTTCTACACTTTTCTAACTAATCCCTGGAATGTTCCTTTCAGTTGGACAAATCAGTCACTATTCTCTTGGTAATAAAGGAGATTAAAGGCGGTAAAAGAGTGAAGAGTTCTCAGTTCAATGATATCTTTTTATCACTATGAGTATAGAGCCAAAGTCAACCCCATTTCCTTATCTACTTTCTTTGCCCCTTCAACTAGTGACAATTTCCCAATGTTCAAATTTCCCAATGCAAACATATGGAAGCAGAATTAATTGATAAACACAACACCTTACTTTCCTGAAACATGAGGGAATATCCCTATTACATGTTGGAGATTGTACTTTTCTTGTACAAAAAAGACAGGTGGGAAGCCATCTTTGAAGTTGACTCCTAACCAAACATTTCTAGATGCTTCACCACCCCTAGACTTAGAGCACCATGGTACCCCTTCTTGTCTTGCACTGGCTTTAATATATTTGCTTTACATGTGGAGGTTTTTACTCTGAGCCATGATCTTGGTTATTTTTTAAAGTGTTTTGATAACTATAATTCAGTATAATTGATTTCCTTTGTAATCCTATATATTTTATTTTATGCATTTAAAAACATTATTTTGAGAAGGGTTCCATAGGGTTTGCCAGGCTGCTTAAGGGGTCCATGACACACAAACAGATTACTTAGCTTTGATTTAATTTCTCATTTAGATTTGTATGTATGGTGCATGGATTGCTCTTTTTCCCCCTATTTACTACAGGAGCTAGTTTACCATATAATCACTCATATGGAGACAACTGTACCATCAAATGCATAATTTTAAATGGTTGGGAGCAACTGATCAAGTCTTTCTATTTGAAAAATCCTAGCACTCAAACAAATAACTGCAGTGAGTGGCCCTAATTCAATCCTTTTGAATTCTGTTAGCCTCCTGTATTTGGGGAAAGCTTTGTAATGCGTAAAGTACTTTTTGTTCATGAAAAGAAATGCATGTAAATACCTATAATCAGAAGCAGTATGGTGTCATGGAAAGCATGCCCCAGTGGAATTGTCCTACAAATAATTAGTTGTCTGACTTTGCCCAAGTCACTTAATTTCACTGGCCCACAGTTTTCCCATCTGCAAAATGCATGGGCTGGAGCTGTAACATCTCTATGGAGCCTGTGTGGTCTAAAATTCTATTCTATTTAGTTGCTAGTGTTTTTCTCGGAGTTGAGCAAACTGTGGTAGGCATTATAAGAGAACTTAATACCCTCTTCTCCTCCATCTATGTTCTTAAAATTATTTTTTTAAATTTTAAAGTAGCTTCTTTACCTCTGAATGAGAAGGATAAATAAAAAGTTTAGTTGCTTTTGGTTCCTTGAAGTTAGAATTATGGAGGGCTAACATCCTCCAAGGGCAAAAAAATAATTTTACCTGGGATCGAAAGTTCATAGGATCATAGATTGAGAGCTACAAGGGACATGAGAAGTCTTTTGACCAATCTATAACTGACAAAGAATCCTTTTTTATAACATTCCATACAAGTGGTTATCTTTACTTTGAAGTCTTCCAGTGAGGGTAAAACTGCTATTTCCAAAAGCAACTCATTTGATCATTGAAGAGTTCTGGTTATTAGAACATTTATCCTTATATCAAGTCTAAATCTATATGCTTATAAAATAATATTTTATTTTCCTCCCAATTACATATAAAAGTAATTTAACATTCTTTTTTTGTTTTGAGTTCCAAATTTTTTCTCCTTTCCCTTCATCCCTCCTTAAAACAGTAAGTAAATATAATAGAACATTTCCATATTAGTCATTTTGTGTAAGAAAACTCAAATGAAAGAAAGGAAGGAAGGAAGGAAAGTATTATGTTTTGGTCTGTATTCAGACATCATCAGTTCTTTCTCTAGAGGCAGATAGCATTTTTCATCATGAGTCCATTCGGATTGTCTTGGATCATGTATTGTTGAGAAAAGCAAAATCATTCACATTTGCTTATTGTACAATATTGATAGTATTGTATACAATATTCTCCCAGTTCTGTTTATTTCTCTCTGCATCAGGTCATGTAAGTTTTTTGCAGATTCTCCTCAAAGCATCTTGCTCATTACTTCTTATAGTGCAATAATAATCTATTACAGGGGCAGTTAGGTGGCACAGTGGATAGAGCACCAGCCCTGGAGTCAAGAGTACCTGAGTTCAAATCTGGCTGCAGACACTTGACACTTACTAGCTGTGTGACCCTGGGCAAGTCACTTAACCCCAATTGCTTCACAAAAAAAAAATCTATTACAATCATACGTCGAAATGTGTAACTTCTGCTTCAATTTCATTTCTTTGGTAGTAAGAAAGACAATTATTATCTTTTCTCACACATGACAGACAGCCCTTCAGATACTTGAAGATAGCTATATTGTTTCCAGTGAATCTTCTCTTCAACCTAAATGCCCTCAGTTCCTTTAAGTGATTGCAAGGTGATATAATATCAAGGATCCTTATTCTGATTTTCCTTTTCTGGATACTCTCCCACTTTTCATTCTTTCCCCAAGTAGGTGCCTCGCAATGGAGCAGTGTGATGTAGTACAAACAAAAACAAAGCAACAAACAGCAATAAACCCCAAACATCACCTTGAGTGACCTTGGAGCCTGTCACTTAATTTCTCGGGATCTCATTTCCCTTATCTATAAAGGTCTCTTCTAGTTCTAAACATATCATCTTGTCACTTGAACACCATATTCTAGATGTCGTCTGATGAAAACAGAGTACAATGGAACTATCATTTCCTTTATCCTGGCCAATATGCTTCTTTTAGTAAAGCCTAAGTTTTTAGTGGATTTTTTTGGTTGCCACATCACACTGTTAGATCACATTTAATCTGCAATTTACTAATGTTCTTCTTTCTTTTTCATATGAATTTTCAGCTGAGCTCCACTTATTTTGCACTTTTCAGTTGATTTTGTAAACACAAGTGAAGGATTAAATTTTATCCATATTTCATTCAGTCTTAATACATTTGGACCACCATTCAAGCCTGCTGATATCTTTCTAGAGTCCAATCCTGTCATTTTTTGTTATTTATTATCTCTCCCAGCATCATGCTATCACTTAACTTCATAAGTACGCCATCAATACCTTCATCTAAGTTACTGATGAACATTTGGTGAGAAGGTTATTTAAAATATGAATGATCTTGCATAGTATAATGTTTGTTGAAATGAATTGAATTGTGGTAGAGGCTGGGTCATACTATGAAAGGAATGAAAGTTTAATGGAAGAAAAATAATCTGATTATTTTATTATTAATTATTTTAATTATTATTAAATGATGAATCAGAGAAAGGCATAGGATACCCCTGAACCATGGAAATCAGAACCAAAAATTATCATCAGTTAGAGCCATTGAAACAAAAGATGATATTTTTAATGGCTATTTGTTTTTTGTGCACCATTAGGCATAAATCTATCCACATTTAAATGCAGTTAAGTATTGTTTTTTGCATATTAAACATCTTTCTTAGAAAACAATTACTAAAAAGTTTTTTTTAACATTTGTAGAAGTTGGAACTCTTACTTGTTTTATAAACAATTTGTACACATAAGGTTATTTTCTCTCCATCTTAATTGAGTTGGGCTCTTTTTTATTAAAACAATCTGCAGTGTTTCTCTCACATTTAACCTTTGTTCTTCATCCAAATATACCCATAGGCTTATGGCATCTTGCTCTGTCTTTTTCTACTCAGTGATTTATTCTGATACTTTCCCAGGGCTCCCTCTCCAATCGACTTCTAGTCCACCTACGCTGCCGTGCTGCTGAGTGGCATTTTGCCATTTCATTTTCACGGCTTCTGTCTAATCCACAACACCCGTATATCTTGCCAAAGCTTGTACATCTGAATCTCCTATCTATCTTCAGCAAAATTGGAACCTGATTTCTCCTAGTGATTTAACCAATGTGTATTAAAGGCCATGTATTCATGTGGGGTTTTGTTTTGTAGACATTAGAAGCACAAAAATATTCCTTAAAATACACTACAAAGTTCACCCTAATCAAAACACCTGTTTTTGAACATTCTTCCCCCCTCTTACCTCTCTATTTCTCAAAACCTTCATTTCTTCTGTTTGTCAGATACTGAGTCTGTGTGTTTTTTAAACTCATCTATATGTTGTCCCAGGTGTATTCTTGACTTTCTTTGTACACATAAGAACATCTCTTTGAATGTTGGTACTCTTTTTACTGACACAAATTTTAAATTATTTTAATATTATAAAGTAAAGGGTTTCATGAATTGCTAAGCTCAGAAAAACTAATCACTTACTGAACAATACTCTGGGGACTTACCTTTCCAAACTTGGTCCTCAGATTCCATTCTGTTACCAACCCTAGACTTGAAGTCTCTCCAAACTTGTAGGAAAATTCTTTCTAAAGTTTATGTTTCACTGGCATAACCTTCTAGAATAAGAGATACATTCACACCTACATACAGGCAGTTACATAGAACATGTTGCCTTTTTGTAATTTGCTCTAGTTTTTAAGATTTTTAAGTGAATATGGAATCTCAATGTTTATTCCTTTCTAATTCAATCAAACAGTCAACAAACATTTTTAGAACACCAGACTATGTAACAGGCAGACTAGTAAATTCTGGAGATTTAAAGAAAGGCAAAAAAAAAAAAAATAGTCCCTACTCTTATGGAGCTCACAGTTTAATGGGGGAAACAACATAAAAATAACTAAGTACAAACAAGATATAAAGAGGATAAATTGAAGATAATCAACACAGGGAAGACACTGTCATTGAGGGGGAGCCAGAAAGGCTTCTTGCAGAGTGAAAGAATTTAGTTAATACTCACAGGAATCCAGGTAAGCCAGGAAACACAGATGAGGAGAGAATGCATTTTAGGCATGTAGGATAGGCAGTGAATATTTCCAGACTTAGGAGAAGGGAGTATCTCATGCTGGAAAAAGCAATGAAGTCAGTGTCAAGGAATTGTAGAGTACATAGGAATGTGTGGGAAATAAAGTGTAAGACAGAAAAGTTAGGGATGAGTCAGATTAAGAACGACTTTGAATGTCTAACAGTGGATCTTATATTAATCCTAGAGGTGATAAGGAGCCAGTAGAATTTATTGACTAAGAGAACAGCATGGGTGGGATCATACTTTAGGAAGATCAAATTTATAGCTGAATGGAGGAGAAACTGGAGTAGTAAGAGACTTGAGGCAAGACCAGGAGACCAGCTAGAAAGCTATTTCAGTCTTTCAGGTTTGATGTGATTGGGTTTGTATATGGGTGGTGCAGGTGTCAGAAAAGAAAAAAAGGGGAATATACAGAAGAGGCTACAGAGGTAAAACTATAGGCCTTTGCAATATATTGACTGCAAGAGAGTAATAATTCAAGGACGACTCTGGGTAGATTGCAGGAGAGTGGTACCCTTGACAATAATAGGAAAGTTAGGAATAAGGAAGAGATGTGGAGGGGGAGGATATGAGTTCATTGTTGGAAATGCTGAACTTAAGAAGTCTATAGGACATTCAGTTTGAAATGTCCAAATGGTATTTGGAGATGCAAGACTTAAGGTCAGGAAAGAGGTTAGCACTGAACAATAAATCTTAGAAGCATTTGCATAAAGATGATAATTAAATCTATCAGATCTGATAAGATCATCAGGCAAAAGAGTAAAAAGGAAGAAGAGAAGAGGGCTCAGGATAGAACTTTGGGGTATACCCATGGTTAGCAGTTATGACCTGGTACACATTACACATTACACAGTATAGAGGAAAATCTCACACTCTACATTATACATATTACTCTAAATAAGAGAAAGAGAATATTATGAAATGCAAAATGGATGATTTTATTACATTACATTAATTTGTATTAAAATGGATGATTTTGATTGCATTAAAGTAAAAAGGTTCTTGTACAGATTAGAAAGGAGAAACTGGGAAAGAATTTCTATAGCCAGTATTTCTGACAAAGGCCTCGTTTCTAAAATATATTAGTAACTAAATCCAATTTATAAGAATCCAAGTCATTTCCAGTTGAGAAATGGTACATAGTAAGTCACACAGTACATGGTAAGTTACACTGTACATGCCATGTTACATGTTATACATTACATGCTACAGCTACACATTACACATTTCAGGTATACATTACATGGTACACTCACACATTGCATATTACATATTACACATTACATGCTACACCACACATGTTACATGATACACACTACATGGCATGTATTACACGGTATATGATACGCATTACACAACACATGGTACATGGTACACATTACATGATACACATCACACATTACATAGTATAGGGGAAAATCTCACAATCAGTGTGTACCATGTACAATACTCTAAATAAGAGAGAGAATATTATGAAATGCAAAATGGGTGATTTTGATTATATTACATTAATTTGTATTAAAATGGATGATTTTGATAGCATTAAAGTAAAAAGGTTTTTTATACAATCAGATTAGAAAGGAGAAGCTAGGAAAGAATTTTTATAGCAAGTATTTTTGACAAAGGCTTCATTTCTAAAACATGTTAGTAAGTAATTCCAATTTATAAGAATTCAAGTCATTACCAGTTGAAAAATGGTACATGGTAAGTTACACGCTACATGGCATGTTACATGTTACATGTTACATACTACACAGCACACATTACACATCACATGGTACATGGCACACATTACACACTACATGGTACAAGCTACATATTAAACATACACACATTG